>NC_140019.1:37760199-37847699 GCF_964263955.1 Coregonus lavaretus | reverse complement strand
CGCTCTTATCCAGAGCGACTTACAATTAGTGAGTGCATACATTTTCATACTGGCCCCCCGTGGGAATCGAACCCACAACCCTGGCGTTGCAAGCGCCATGCTCTACCAACTGAGCTACATGGGACTGTAATGTAATGGACATACACAAAACAATAACTTGTTTCAAAAAATTCTAAAAAATTTATAACGGAAAAGTGGTTTGCGCATATGTATTCACCCCCTTTGCTATGAAGCCCCTAAATAAGATCTGGTGCAACCAATTACCTTCAGAGGTCACATAATTAGTTAAATAAAGTCCACCTGTGTGCAATCTAAGTGTCACATGATCTCAGTATATATAAACCTGTTCTGAAAGGCCCAGGAGTCTGCAACACCACTAAGCAAGGGATACCACCAAGCAAGCGGCACCATGAAGACCAAGGAGCTCTCCAAACAGATCAGGGACAAAATTGTGGAGAAGTACAGATCAGGGTTGGGTTATAAAAAAATATCAGAAACTTTGAACATCCCACGGAGCACCATTAAATCCATTATTAAAAAATGGAAAGAATATGGCACCGCAATAAACCTGCCAAGAGAGGGCCGCCCACCAAAACTCACAGACCAGTCAAGGAGGGCATTAATCAGAGAGGCAACAAAGAAACCAAAGATAACCCTGAAGGAGATGCAAAGCTCCACAGCGGAGATTGGAGTATCTGTCCATAGGACCACTTTAAGCCGTACACTCCACAGAGCTGGGCTTTACGGAAGAGTGGCCAGAAAAAAGCCATTGCTTTAAGAAAAAAATAAGCAAACACGTTTGGTGTTCGCCAAAAGCCATGTGGGAGACTCCCCAAACATATGGAAGAAGGTACTCTGGTCAGATGAGACTAAAATTGAGCTTTTTGGCCATCAAGGAAAACACTATATCTGGTGCAAACCCAACACCTCTCATCACCCCGAGAACACCATGTTTTTCATCGGTGGGGACTGGAAATCTGGTCAGAATTGAAGGAATGATGGATGGCGCTAAATACAAGGAAATTCTTGAGGGAAACCTGTTTCAGTCTTCCAGCAATTTGGGACAGAGACAGAGGTTCATCTTCCAGCAGGACAATGACCATAAGCATACTGCTAAAGCAACCCTTGAGTGGTTTAAGGGGAAACAAGTTTTCCGTTTTTTTTGTGTTATTTCTTGTATGTTTCACAAAAAAAAAATATTTTGCATCTTCAAAGTGGTAGGCATGTTGTGTAAATCAAATGATACAAACCCCCCAAAAAATCAAGGCAACAAAATAGGAAAAATGCAATGTGGGGTGAATACTGTCGCAAACCACTGTAGAGGGAGTAGGGAAAAAACTACTTCAAGGTCTCAGAGCGAGTGACGTCATCGATTGAAACACTACTTGCGCGCACCGCTAACTAGCTAGCCATTTCATACCGGTTACCCCCTCCCCGACCTCCTCCTTCTCCGCAGACACCAGCGATCTGGGTCAACAGCATCATTGTAAAAGTACTGCTTCCGACCCTCTGAACACAGCAACAACAGTCACCCTCGAAGCATCAATACCTATCACTCCAGAAAAGCCACAGCCCTTGCAGAGCAAAGGAAACAACTACTTCAAGGTCTCAGAGCGAGTGACGTCATCGATTGAAACGCTACTAGCACCAGTAACTAGCTAGCAATTTCACAACGATTACAAATAACCACAGAGACTCAGTTCCTTCTATACACTCTTAAAGGCTTCCGAAAGGGTTCTGTGGCTGTCCCCATAGGAGAAACCTTTTTGGTTCCAGCTAAGCTGCTAGCCATCAAGCTAATAATGTTAGTCCCAGATGAGTTTTGCAATGGAGCACTGTCTGGAGAAATAAAATGAACGGTTCCAGCACTGTAGGTGCTGTATTTACTACTTTACTTCCCAGTAATGAAAACAAGTAAGCATCCCAGAAAATTGTTCAAAATGGCCCACGTGAACATACAGTGGGGAGAACAAGTATTTGATACACATTTTGCAGGTTTTCCTACTTACAAAGCATGTAGAGGTCTGTAATTTTTTATCATAGGTACACTTCAACTGTGAGAGACGGAATCTAAAATAAAAATCGAGAAAATCACATTGTATGATTTCTAAGTAATTAATTTGCATTTTATTGCAAGCTACCGGGGTCTGACAACTTGGATGGAAAATTACTGAGGATAATAGCAGACGATATTGCCACTCCTATTTGCCATATTTTCAATTTAAGCCTATTTGAAAGTGTGTGCCCTCAGGCCTGGTGGGAAGCAAAGGTCATTCCGCTACCTAATAATAGTAAAGCCCCCTTTATTGGCTCAAATAGTCGACCAATCAGCCTGTTACCAACTCTTAATAAACTTTTGGAAAAAATTGTGTTTGCTTAGATACACTGCTATTTTACAGTAAACAAATTGACAACAGACTTTCAGCAGGATTATAGGGAAAGTACATTCAACAAGCAACAAGGCTTTTGACATGATCAATCATAGTTTGCTGCTGAACAAACTTATGTGTTATGGCTTTAAACCCCCTGCTATATTGTGGAAAAAGAGTTACCTGTCTAACAGAACACAGAGGGTGTTCTTTAATTGAAGCCTCTCCAACATAATCCAGGTAGAATCAGGAATTCCCCAGGGCAGCTGTCTAGGCCCATTACTTTTTTCAATCTTTGAGAACTACATGCCACTGGCTTTGAGTAAAGCCAGTGTGTCTATGTATGCGGATGACTCAACAATATACATGTCAGCTACCACAGCGACTGAAATGACAGCAACACTTAACAAAGAGCTGCAGTTAGTTTCAGAGTGGGTGGCAAGGAATAAGTTAGTCCTAAATATTTATAAAACTAAAAGCATTGTATTTGGCACAAATCATTCACTAAACCCTAAACCTCAACTAAATCTTGTAATAAATAATGTGGAAATTGAGCAGGTTGAGGTGACTAAACTGCTTGGAGTAACCCTGGATTGTAAATGGTCAAAACATATTGATACAACAGTAGCTAAGATGGGGAGAAGTCTGTCCATAATAAAGCGCTGCTCTACCTTCTTAACAGCACTATCAACAAGGCAGGTCCTACAGCCCCTAGTTTTGTTGCACCTGGACTACTGTTCAGTCGTGTGGTCAGGTGCCACCAAAAGGGACTTAGGAAAATTGCAATTGGCTCAGAACAGGGCAGCATGGCTTGCCCATGGATATACACAGAGAGCTAACATTAATAATATGAATGTCCATCTCTCCTGGCTCAAAATGGAGGAGAGATTGACTTCATCATCACTACTTGTATTTGTGAGAGGTATTGACATGTTGATTGCACCGAGCTGTATGTTTGAACAACTGGCGCACAGCTCGGACACCCATGCATACCCCATAAGACATGCCACCAGAGATCTCTTCACAGTCCCCATGTCCAGAACAGACTATGGGAGGTGCACAGTACTACATAGAGCCATGACTATAATAATAATAATATAATATGCCATTTAGCAGACGCTTTTATCCAAAGCGACTTACAGTCATGCGTGCATACATTTTTGTGTATGGGTGGTCCCGGGGATCGAACCCACTACCTTGGCGTTACAAGCGCCGTGCTCTACCAGCTGAGCTACAGAGGACCACATGGAACTCTATTCCACATCAAGTAACTGATACAAGCAGGAAAATTTGATTTCAAAAATAGATACAAGCTCTTAGTAACAGACCAGTTCCTTCTACAGGAAGACATGGTCTACTGCAGCTCTTAGTAACAGACCAGTTCATTATATAGGAAGATATGGTCTACTGCAGCTCTTAGTAACAGACCAGTTCCTTCTATAGGAAGACATGGTCTACTGCAGCTCTTAGTAACAGACCAGTTCCTTCTATAGGAAGATATGGTCTACTGCAGCTCTTAGTAACAGACCAGTTCCTTCTATAGGAAGATATGGTCTACTGCAGCTCTTAGTAACAGACTGATTATCTCAATATTTAGTATTTTTATTCACCCCCTTAATTGCTTTCACAGTGTTTTAAAAGCCATTACGTTGTCGAGCCAAACTGCACGTCTTAATTAACTGGTTCCAATGCCTGGATTATTTATTTGTTTCCCAATCCTCAAAAGATAATATCAGTGATCAATAGTACTATGTCAATAGAAAACACATCTGCTCGGTGCTGCTTCATAAATGTATATTCTTGAGGTAATAGTCTTCCCTTATGTTGGTTTAAATGTTATATACTATTTCACACATATTTGCATGAATGTTTTAAAATGCGTAATTTGCATGCACATAAAGACCTAACTATGGTCTCGGTTATAAACTCGACAATATGGAGTCTTTCACTGAAGAGCAAATGTAACTCATATCTATAACTCAGCCAGTAGATGGCATATCATCTCTCTCTAAATGCATTTCTCTATCAGTCTCTTGCTATAGTAAAAAGTTCCTCAAGGCATCATTGAAGTTGCAGTGTAGCCTTGTGATATACTCTTGTCTGTAAAAGGCAGTTCTGTGTGACAATGGCCACAAAAGGCACAAAGATCTGAATAGAGCCAGTTTAGACAGTCCAGAAAGTTCTGCAACATACTTTAGAACCTTGACTGCATCCCAACTTGCACCCTTTTCTCTATATAGTGCACTACTTTTGACCAAGGTCCATAGGGGGCCTATCTCTCTGCCCATAGGGCTCTGGTCAAAAGTAGTGCACTATGTAAATAAAATGATGCCATTTGGGATGCATTCATTGTACAATGCAGGTAAAATACATGATTTGTGTTTTGTAAGAAATGAGACATGTTGTATAACAGGCCTCCAAATACGGAAACAAGAAGATACGAAAGAGTTTTGAAACTGGCAGCAACTATCTGTTGTTCTGGAACTAGCTCTAACAAATAAACAGAATAAAACTTTACTGTCAAAGGCTCATATAGCGCAAGACTAGCCTCATTGGACAATCTGAGGTGTTTTAAAATATACTGTATTAAGGCTGTGAAGGACAATCTGAGGAGTTTTTAAGGTATTGTATTAAGGCTGTGAAGGACAATCTGAAGTGTTTTTAAGGTATTGTATTAAGGCTGTGAAGGACAATCTGAAGTGTTTTTAAGGTATTGTATTAAGGCTGTGAAGAACAATCTGAAGTGTTTTTAAGGTATTGTATTAAGGCTGTGAAGGACAATCTGAAGTGTTTTTAAGGTATTGTATTAAGGCTGTGAAGGACAATCTGAAGTGTTTTTAAGGTACTGTATCAAGGCTGTGAAGGTGTGAAGTCCATGAACTGCATTCTCCTCCAGCCGTCTGGCCTCGGATGTAGCCTACTAAACAAGTTGACAGCCTGCATGGCCTACAGACAGGGCCGGATGAATGCCTTATGACAGCTCCACCAGCATCAATATGAACTGACATCTTACAGCCATTACATTAAGTGGAAACAGATGTGTTTCTGGACAGCCATCGTATGGTAACTGTTACTCAATAGAAAGACCAGTATGTCTTAACAAATAATGTTAAAGATTGCATTTTGAGTGGGGGAGAGGGACAAGATTCACATAAGTGGAAACGTTCAGCTTTTTTCTGGAGAGGCGTCATATGGTAACACATGGTAACTGTTTAATAGAAAGACCAATACATTTTCACCAAACAAATATGTCTTACCAAATAATGTTGAGACTTGGTGGAGTAGGTGGACGAGACTTGTCTACAATACCGTGGGTAGCACTAGCCAAACGGTGGGTTTTGAATGGATCTGTGTGTCTGTGTCTCGTTGTAATCATATATATGCAGTTTATTTATATGGCGGCTCTAGCTTCCTACCGCCAATGGCTGTATAATCACAGCAGTGCATTGTATTCATGAAGAACGCTGCTTGTGAGTATGTAGTGATTTACATGGCCTTGAATGGGGGGCTAGATTATACACAGCAAGAGAGAGAGAATGGAACAGTGGCTGCAATTGGATACAACATCTGTTATTTTCTATTTATTTTTGGAGAACACTCCCTTGATGTTCAACAATAGGAATTAGATAGTCCCTATTGTGGTAACAACCTTGTTTTGATTCCTAGTGAAGGTAGGGGAAATGTACAAACCACTTTGTTTTGTAGAGAAAATGGTCTGTCTTTTTGCATGTGTCATCTCACAATACCTTAGCCCGCCATTTCAAGCCTATTTATTTTGGCCTTAAAGGTTGAGTAAGTCAGAATGTTGTCCATAAATGTACCCAAATGTATATTAAATGTAAATTATTGAATAATGTAGTCAGTTCAGTTGGTAGAGCATGGCGCTTGCAACGCCAGGGTTGTGGGTTCGATTCCCACGGGGGGCCAGTATGAAAAAAATAAATGTATGCACTCACTAACTGTAAGTTGCTCTGGATAAGATCGTCTGCCAAACGACTAAAAATGTTAACTTTTGTTAGATACTTCTCACTATTAGCTGAAATCATTTCTGTAAAACAAAAGTCATTTTAGCTGATGCGCTAGCTGTTCGGTCTGAACCTAGCATTGAATCATGGGAATTTGTTGCGATATGCAGACGTTGCCTCCAAAGACAGTACAGTATGAAGATAGGCAGAAAGTGCTTCTCCAATAGAAATCCCCGATCACGCTTGTAGGCGATGTCATGGCAACGTTGGCTAGCTAAGCTCATGCACAGAAACACGTCATCGGGTCTAACGGTTGCTCGCGCCGAGCTGTGCACGTGCAGGCCATGAAATCAAAGGCACTCGTTCGATATAAAGTAGTTTTTGACGATAATGAAAACGTCAGTCACTTTCACGAGGTTGGAGTAATAACATATTCAACTACTTAAGACATTGGATCAAATCTAGGTTGTGCTTTTAGATTCCGAGAAAATTAACAACTAAGCAAGAATTTTCCAGTTCTCTCATTGAGTTCTAAAACCCCAAACTCCGGCATGCTTGGTCTGTTTTCGCAAGCGTTCCCGGAAGTCTTGTGATGTTGCACCTCTGGGTTTAGAAACGTTCTGTTGCCTCCCTCCGAGGCAGGTGTTGCTAGGTAACCCCCTTTACAGTTGACGGAACCGGCTAAAGCCAGCGTGAGAAACTTGCTAATGTCTGCAAGTATGGGTAGCTGCATACGCTGAATGTGTCTGAAAGTGTTTGTGCTATGAATCTAAATAAATACTGCACACTGACCCACAAAACATATTTGCTAGATTCATGATCGTGTTGTTAGACAAAGCAAGGAACGTGAACTTCAAAACATGATGTCGTTTTATTGGGATTTGCAGCTGTTGTTGCTAATATTGTAAATTTAGTAGGGTAACATTGGCTTACTTCAAAGTCCAACGCATATACAGTATGTGTCCATTCTGAAATGTATGTCTGTCTGTATATGTGTATTATGAACCCATGGTTGAAGCTTACGGTCAGTCCACGCGCACAGCGTTCATGAGCATTCATGTTAATTGGAAATCTGCACATGCAGATGTAAAGTACAGTTAGGAGTAGGCCATAAGGTTGCAGTTATACTAATGTACATATCATGATGTAGGCCTATCTATAATTGGTTTTGAATAATACAGTAATGCCATAATGTAACATTGTATACAGAGGACGTGAGGGCAAGTCATGTTTCACCACAGTCGCTCTCACCCGTGACAACTAATAACATTACAATACACTCTCACATTTTTAGGTATGAATAATTAATTATTTAATGAATTAGATTAATTCATATTTCAAGTACATGATTGCTTCTGGTGGTGTAGCTGCTACCTCCCAACAAAACAGAGCGTAATAAATTGATATGGCAACATATCTAGCACTAAAATCATTCATAAAATTCCTTGTGTAATTCTGGATCAGGTTTGCAATTGCAAGACGTCACCCAACGGCTAGCCAGCGTATGTTGCATGTTTGATTGTACTGTCCTTGCTTAGGGATTCACCAGATGGAACCAAAAGTTTGAAGGTTATCAGGCGTCTCATCTCCCTCTGGACTGTAAATTCAGTGTCCACAATGTGCTATGGACCCTAAAGGGTCGCCATCTGCTAGCATTCACTCATTCCAAAAGGTGAGAATTAACAGACACCTACCTGGAAATGGGGTTGTGCCACGTTCTGTACAGTACAGAAATACGGTGGCTACTCACACATATGGAAGTGTTTTAAAAGAAAGCAGGCAGGCATGCATTCAAAGAAAGCATTTTAGTATTTAGGGTGGATAGTAGGTTCTGCGGATGAAGTGAGTTGCGCCAGTCCAACTGGACTCCAATCCATAGCTTTACATGTGTTGGAATGTAGAATAATAATAATATCCCATTTAGCAGACGCTTTTATCCAAAGCGACTTACAGTCATGTGTGCATAATTTTTTACGTATGGGTGGTCCCGGCGATCAAACCCACTACCCTGCCGTTACAAGCGCCATGCTCTACCAATTGAGCTACAGAGGACCACAGAATAATTGGTCTGATGGACTGTATATCGCTTTTGAATAAATAATACGTCCTTATTAAAATTTGTCAACCACGGTATTTGTCCATGCATGGATTGCTGTCGTGCATCCCAAAAGCCACCCCATTCCATATTTTGACTATAAAAGAGAGCACTATATAGGAGATGCGGTACCATTTGGAAATCATATTGTGTTTCATTATTCACACTACTATTGAACTAAAAGCTCTGCAGGCTTTCAAACAGACATCTATACATAATCAGCTTGATCTAGTGTGGGGGGAGTCCTACGCCCCGGTTCGGAGATAGTAATCCTGTAGCAAGGTCACAGAGCGGATACAAAGGTGAAAGGTCGTCTGTCTTGTTACACCTGCCCTTGATCTCCGCAGCTCTCCCCGAGGCTTTCATTCTGCAGATGACTTAAACCTCGAGACTATGTCTGTGTCCCAAATGGCACCCTATCCCCTTTATAGTGCACTACTTTGGACCAGAGTCCTATGGTCAAAAGTGGTCAAAAGTAGTGCACTTTAGGCATTTAGGACCAACCTCTGAGCTATAGGATTCCACAATGCAGGCAGCAATGCAGGCTAGGCCTAGTGCTGTGACCTTGCTGCCGTGCAGGACAGCAAACTGCTCACTCAGAGACGTCAATCAATATCCATGCAACACACAATATAACACGAGTACTGCTTGATGAACCACTGGGCTATCACCAAGATCATCCAAGTTCAACTTCCGCAAACCAAAATGTAATTCATCGTGAGACAGAATTAGTGAGGGAACTTTTGACTCAACTTTAAACACGAGTATTTCTCGCTGACCAAATCCCCGCTATCTAGGCTACGTAGATTTAGCTTGCCCCTTTTGTGGAGCATTAGCAGAAAAGTGCAGTAGTTTGGGTGAACTATGGGTTATTGGGTATGTCATACAAACAGATTAACTACTTCAATTAACCTTTGCACACTAGAAATGTACAGCTTCTCAGAAAAAGGATACAATAACAAGACTCATACCGTTTGTACAAATGACCCTATTATATATGCATGGGTTGGTGTTGGTGGAGAAAAACCTTCCCTGCTGTCAAAATTCACCTCCTTCCCCCATTTCTATCTGAGAGGAAAATGCAAGCTGTTTACAAATAAAGGATGACAGGTTGCTAACTTAAGTTTTCTTGTAAAAAAAAAGCTGTCAGTGACATTTATTGAGAAGAAAAGCGATTTAAAATGTTCGAGGAAAATACCAAAAAAAAAGCTGATATCTGGATGGCGATATGACCTGTTTTGACATGTACCAAATGTCCCCAAGAATACTTTCTTAGAAATATCTTTGTATAAATGTGTGTGTGTGTGTGTGTGTGTGTGTGTGTGTGTGTGTGTGTGTGTGTGTGTGTGTGTGTGTGTGTGTAATTTGGTATTTTAAAGATGTTGACTTGTTTATGTACATTTCATACCTAGCTATCGATTAATATGTCGTGGATATGGAAATCTAGTTTTGTGGAAGAGCCTCAGGCTGTGCAGTATGAGTTAAACTCATACATGGAAATAGTTTTTTTTTTCAAAGGAGCTGTGCAATCATGATGTTTGCATTATTCTCTATGGTTGCCAGGAAGCACAGCCCTAACAATAATATTTACAACAAATTACTTCAGAAAAGCAAGCTGAAAGTATAAAAAAAAATGTCTGTTAGTCCATTAGTGTGGCAGTTACTTTTGATGGCTAAGTAACATCCATTACAGGCCTGTTGTTATGGCAACATGACAATTAGGCAACGTTGCAGTGGCATTTACTGACTCAAGAAGCTCTCAGATAAAGCCAGCTAGTATCAACTCCAAACCAAATCCAAACCAAGAGAGTGAACTACAAAGCACATACAAGGAAGGGCACTGTAGCTTCTCCCAAAATGGTCTAAGCAATACGGTCTCTTGAACAATAGTTGAACAATATGAGCTTCTGGAAAACAGGAAATCGTGACCTGCTGTTGACTTATCGTGACTTTTACTGTACAACTGACTTGACCCTTGGTCTTGAAGAGGCCGGTGCTTGAGCTCAATACATGTAGTGGAGCAAACACGTTTTTTATTGTTCTAGCATGAATAGATCATAAATATACAGCCACAACACTAGCCAAAATACCCTGATGGCACTATGTTTTTTTTTTAATGATCCCATCAAGTGCACTGATCCATCCACAACTAAAGTTTGGTGTAGGAAACTGAATTTATTGTCTAAGTTACTGTTTGGGCAAGTGTGCATCAGAAATAGCACCCTGTTCCCTACATAGTGCACTACTTTGGACCACAACCCTACAGTAGGAGATAGGGTTCCATTTGGGAGATGGCCCATGCAATCTGAGAATGCTGTGATAAATCACTAACATCACAGCAATCAACGCCATATATTCAGTAAGAAATTCCCAAATCAATCATGTCACAGCGACTATGTGAAATGCCTACTTAAGTCCACTGAATAAAACGGTATATTAAAACGAGACTATAATCAGAAAGTATTGACATCCCTTGACTTTATCCACATTTTGTTGTTGACAAATCCTGAATTTCAAATGGATTACATGTGTATGTTTTGTCACTGGTCTACACACTGTACCCCATAATGTCAAAGCTTTTCAAAATTGTTACAAATTAATTAAAAATGAAAAGCTGAAATGTCTTGAGTCAATAAGTATTCAACCCCTTTGTTATGGCAAGCCTAAACACGTTCAGGAGTAAAACTGTCTTAACAAGTCACAAAAGAAGTTGCATGAACTCACTATTTTTGCAATAATAATGTTAAACATGATTGTTGAATGACTACCTCATCTCTGTACCCCACACATACAATTATCTGTAAGGCCCCTTAGTCGAGCAGTGAATTTCAAACACAGATTCAACCACAAAGACCAGTTTTTTTTTTGTTTTTTTTTCCAATGCCTCGCAAAGTTAATAATTACACTTTGGATGGTGTATCAATACACCCAATCACTACAAAGATACAGGCGTACCTAACTCAGTTGCCGGAGAGGAAGGAAACCGCTCAGGATTTCACCATGAGGCCTATGGTGACTTTAAATCAGTCACAGAGTTCAATGGCTGTGATAGCATAAAACTGAGGATGGATCAACAACATTGTAGTTACTCCACAATACCATACACAAAAATGTATGCACGCACGACTGTAAGTCGCTTTGGATAAAAGCGTCTGCTAAATGGCATATTATTATTATTATTACTAACTTAATTGACAGTGGGAAAAAAGAAGCCTGTACAGAATAAAAAAATATTCTAAAACATTTAAAGTAAAAAAAAAATTAAATGTGGCAAAGCAATTAACTTTTTTCCTGAATACAAAGTGTTATGTTTGGGGACAATCCAATACAACACATTACTGAGTACCACTCTCTATATTTTCAAGCATAGTGGTGGCTGCATCATGTTATGGGTATGCTTGTCATCGTTAAGAACTGGGGAGTTTTTCAGGATAAAATGGAAAACGGAATGGAGCTAAGTTATAGTTTTGACTTAAATCTACATGAAAATCTATGGCAAGACCTGAAAATGGTCAATAACCAATTTGACAGCGCTTGAAGAATTTTGAAAATAATAAAATGAGCAAATGTTGCACAATCCAGGTGTGGAAAGCTCTTAGAGACTTACCCAGAAATATTCACAGCTGTAATCAATGCCAAATGTGCTTCTACAAAGTATTGATTCAGGGGTGTTAACACTTATGTAAATGAGATATTTACTAAAATGTAAAAAAAATATATATATATATATATTTTCACTTTGTCATTATGGGGTATTGTGTGTTTATAAGGGTGAGAAAAAATAAATATTGAATCCATTTTGAATTCCGACTGTAACACAAAATGTGGAATAAGTAAAGGGGTATGAATACTTTCTGAAAGCACTGGATGGATAAGCCCATTGAAATGAGCTAATACTGGCAGTTAGGCAGTGACATTGTGTTTAGATTACATCATCATTATAAAATACTGTATTATATAGACTGTAGGTGCAGATATTAAACATATTAGCCATTTTCCAGTGCTATTAATCAATTTACTTTTAATTCTCTGTCTGCAACAAGTACACAAAGATTAATTCCTTTTGTTCAATTCTAAAACATTTCCCAAAATGCTTAATATTAATAATAAACAATAATCAAATCAAATTAAATTAAAATGAAATATTCAACAACTGTTTGTTTTTTTGGTGTATTGTTTATTTAGTTTTAGCCTGCGGAGAAGTGCGGAGAGGGGAGTCGGTGTTGTGTTGAGGGGCTTTAATGATGAAAGGGACCAACACATCAAAGAGACCAACTCATCAGCTGTAGACAATAGACTAACAATATGGTGTCCCCGCCACTACAGATAGGATGTTGTGTCATTTGATTATGCCAGATCTATTTCTTAGTTTTAAGTTTGATACAAAGCAGAGGATATTCAGGGCAAGGACACACTGATAAATAATTTAGGAAACTTAAAATTGATTCATAGCTCTGTCTAGAAAATGGTTTTATCATTTTTAGAAGAAAGAATAAAAATGGAAAGGTACACTCATTCATTGAACATAATTATGTGATATGGGCCTACCATCCTGACTATTACTCTGGAAATCAACTGGCCTCATCACAGGATGTTGGTTTGTGTGTTTGGGGGGACCACTAATGTGCAGTCAGGTCTGTGGTTAAGGCCCAGGCCATATGCCTGGGAGCCTGGGAGCTAGTTAAAGCAGTCTGGTCATGCTATGTCTTATTTTAACAGCCGATCTCCCAGACTGGTCTCCCTGGCCTCGTGAAGGCCTATAAACCCTGATTCATCATCCCCCACTAGGTCACAGAGGGCTCTGAGAACAGAGCAGCTCTTGGAGGACATACAGCACTAGAACAGAGCAGCTCTCAGAGGACATACAGAACTACAACAGTGCAGCTCTCAGAGGACATACAGCACTAGAACAGAGCAGCTCTCAGAGGACATACAGAACTACAACAGTGCAGCTCTCAGAGGACATACAGCACTAGAACAGAGCAGCTCTCAGAGGACATACAGAACTACAACAGAGCAGCTCTCAGAGGACATACAGAACTACAACAGAGCAGCTCTCAGAGGACATACAGAACTACAACAGTGCAGCTCTCAGAGGACATAGGGCACTACAACAGAGCAGCTCTCAGGTATGCTAAAGTCATTCATGATGACTGGAATCTGTCAACCCTGCAAATGGCTCCCTCCCTTACGCCCTGTCTGGCTGCATTGCTGCTGCCTTGTGCAGTTTATCAGCTAAAGAGACTTGATGACGGAAAGTCTATTGAACTCTGATTGTCCCCCCACATACAAATGATCCCTTCCGCTAAAATCTTTGTGTTGGACCCAGGGTTGATTATCGGTCAGATTTCTGCTCAGTGCAAGTGATAACAGGAAAGAGTCAACTTGGTCATTTATAAACTGTTGAACTCTTAGGGTGTATCCCAAATGACCAGTGTTGGTGAGTAGTGAACTACATGTAGTTCAACTAGCAATTTAACTAAACTGAACAAAAATATAAATCCAACATGGAAAGTGCCTTAGACTACTGCGCCACTCAGGAGTATACAGTACTACAGATTGCGCAGGACTTGTACATTTTAAATCCGGACTTCTTGGGAAAACTCACTGATAACTGGATTGCGGTCTTCAAGGACAAAAAAAAAACTTTGAGAGAAGCAGGCCAAAGATCTTCTCTTTAAAGTGCAGGTATAGTTTGAAATGACCCTGCTGGTGGTGCCTCAGATGCTCATTTATTTTTAACCTGAAACAATCCAGTTATTCACTAAACATTCTTCTCTCCAGATACACAAGGTGACATCGCTTTAAGACTTCTGCCAGCGGTCCTCCCAACACCAGTCTACAAGATGGGCAGGAACACCTTCAGACCCAGCAGCCTGTCAGTTTAAATAGTGGATAGGCATAGGGAGGTTGATGGGGAAATTAGATGACGCCATTTTGTAAACCATGAATGAAAGGAACACCATTCCAAAATCTGTTACACATAAATGCACACTCCAAGACATTAGGTAGGTTTCCATCCAATTTGCAACAGATTTTCATAAGAATATTAAAAAACCTGCATAAAACAATATGTGTATTTTCCCATCGGAGATGTTTCCAGCAAACAGACTTTTTGTGGATAAAAGGCTGTGGGTGATGACGTAGTGCACATATAAATACCTTTTCCATTAACTTTACATGTACCAAATAAAACGTACAAGTTAAATGGGTTTCCGTCATATTTTTAACTCTCCTGATGGTTTTGTCACAGGTGACCTGACCCTACCCATTTGCGTTGGCTCTTGGGGACTGCTCACAGGTGTTTAGAGTCATTAGTGAACCGGCATTTGGCGCAAGGTACACTGCTTCCGGGCACTGGATGTGTGTGCTTCAAGTCCTATTGTGTGTTTATCAACTTTCCCACTGTGCCCAAGCATGGGAATTCCTACAGACCACGGTGTATCAGATGCCAGGAACAGAATCCCCCCCTCAGTAGAACTGTTGCGAGAATGTATTTTTTCTTCTTCTACTGAACAATAGCGGATGAATATCTGCTCTTGTATGTAGCGTGAGACGTGACAGGAGGAAGCGCAGCCCTCCGGCTGATGTGTTCCTGTGAATTACTAGATCAGTGGATGAGCCATGAGTGTCTCATTTCAATGCTAATATGTTCTTAAGGCACTATTTATAGCTCTGTTAAATTGACTTTTAGTTTTGTATTTTAATGCGTTTATGCCTGCTTTTAGCCTACAGTACGGTATGTGGCTCGTTTGCCTTTAGTTCAATTACGGAAGCGCGTTCTGGTACGCTTTCATTCTATCCCAACGATTTATTTTAAATACAAACGTTACATTTTTGGGGGATTGTGAAAAGTGCTTTATGAATGAAATACCGTTATTACGTAATGGCAGTCATTAGTCCGTGTCCTTAGTAGGGACCTTCAAATGTAATATTTTACTCTAGTTCGGTGTAACAATGTTTTAACTTGACGCAAATGTAGACCATTATTTTTATGGCAAAAAGGCATGGTGTGTGTGTGTGTGTGTGTGTGTGCCGTCACCTGAGATAGCTGAAGTGTGTCAGCGAGTGTGAATATCTATTGATTAGCTCTGGCACCTTCTGATAGACAGATCTGTTTTAATACCAATTAAGACAGACTGTGTCTCACGCACGCATGCTTTGTTTTTCTCAGATTGCAATCTGAGTGTCCACCTCAAGTTCAGCTGAGGCTTTAGTCTGATGTTTGGACTGTTTGGTTCATGAAATAATATACATTCTAATAATCAATCCTATCTGATGAAATATTATCTTGTGAAATAATACATATTTAGACAGGGTTTTTTCAATGTTCTTAAAATATATATATATATATATATATATATATATTCTTGTACATTCTCTGACGTGATGCACTGTACCAATTTGGTAACGTCTTCCAATTTTCAAATGACTTGTAGCTAGCTATCCTTGTAAGAGTTTGTTGAAGTCATATTGGATTTACACGTTGTCTGCAAAGCACTAGCGAGCTAAGTAGGACTTCAAGTATGTTTCCAAACTCATTCCATGGACATATCCCCTTTCTTTCCCATCCTCAAACACATTGCTGTGCCTCAACACAGTATTTGTTTTCAAGTATTTCATAAAGACCCCGATGAATTGTCATCGGAATATAATGCAGACGTCAACATTGTTTTGTTCTTATTTTTAATGGTTTGGGAATAACACATATCATCTATTCATCCAAATGTTGATACGAAGAAGCATACTGTTCTGAATTCTGTACTATTGAGAAAATAACTATAACTCCATGATACTTGTGAGAGATGTCTTGATCTCTCCCTGGGCTATAGACATTTCGTTGCCGATAATATGATAAAGAAATATCTTGGTTCATGGCTTCATAAGGGGTCGGCATGTGTGGATTTGAGATACCAATACAGCCAGCAGCATTGAATCATTAACACAAGCTCTCTTTAGAAGTAGTTTTAATTCCATATTCAGTTCACTGATAAAATAATATAATACAAAAGAATCTAAGGCATTGGACTCAATTCATTTGAAAACCACATTGCCGTTTTTTTAACGCAGTAGTTATTTTTCTCATTCATTAAAGTCACAAAATGTTCTGTATAGTCTGGTACTACCACTTCCAGACAGTTTCCAGAACATGAGATTTGAATACACAGTCAGTCACAAAGACAACATTGCTATGGTGGGTCTGGTTGAAGCAAGAAACCCTGAACTCGGTGCTTGTGAAGTCTCCTCACTCTGATTTTCCTTTCATTGCAAATTGGACTTTATATTTCGATATGAGCAGGGTTTGAGTAAAGAGTATATTGCTTTCTTTGCTAGTTAAATGTCTAAATGCAATTCGAATCGGTGCAGAGCTCATCAATATGAAATTGGTGCAGCAGAGTGAAACGGAATGGAAGGAGACAGAACTGGATTGACACTCTCCAGTCCTCTAAACCCAGTTGGCCATTTTCTGAAGCCTCCATCGTTGCCGATTAGGAACTTTCCAGGAAATAAAACATATGGAGTCAGTTTGAGGCTTCTCCTTGAAAGCAATACGGAAACACTGAGTATGTGAATCAAACCTCTAAATTCTTGATATCTTAGATCAGTATCTTCATATGTTGACTACATAGCTATCGTCTGAGTAATACAGTGCTTGGTGAATATCGGAACTGCGTGGATGTGACTTGGTCTATATATATCCCTATTCCCCAGTATTTTATAACCCCCAGTATATCCCTATTCCCCAGTATTGTATAACCCCCAGTATATCCCTATTCCCCAGTATTGTATAACCCCCAGTATATCCATATTCCCCAATATTGTATAACCCCCAGTATATCCCTATTCCCCAGTATTGTATAACCCCCGGTATATCCCTATTCCCCAGTATTGTATAACCCCCAGTATATCCCTATTCCCCAGTATTGTATAACCCCCAGTATATCCCTATTCCCCAGTATTGTATAACCCCCAGTATATCCCCTTTCCCCAGTATTGTATAACCCCCAGTATATCCCTATTCCCCAGTATTGTATAACCCCCAGTATATCCCGTTCCCCAATATTGTATAACCCCCAGTATATCCCTATTCCCCAGTATTGTATAACCCCCAGTATATCCCTATTCCCCAGTATTGTATAACCCCCAGTATATCCCTATTCCCCAGTATTGTATAACCCCCAGTATATCCCTATTCCCCAGTATTGTATAACCCCCAGTATATCCCGTTCCCCAGTATTGTATAACCCCCAGTATATCCGTATTCCCCCAGTATTGTATAACCCCCAGTATATCCCTATTCCCCAGTATTGTATAACCCCCAGTATATCCCTATTCCCCAGTATTGTATAACACCCAGTATATCCCTATTCCCCAGTATTATATAACACCCAGTATATCCCTTTCCCCAGTATTGTATAACCCCCAGTATATCCCTTTTCCCCAGTATTGTATAACCCCCAGTATATCCCTTTCCCCAGTATTGTATAACCCCCAGTATATCCCTTTTCCCCAGTATTGTATAACCCCCAGTATATCCCTTTCCCCAGTATTGTATAACCCCCAGTATATCCCTTTCCCCAGTATTGTAAAACCCCCAGTATATCCCTATTCCCCAGTATTGTATAACCCCCAGTATATCCCCTTTCCCCAGTATTGTATCACCCCCAGTATATCCCTATCCCTCAGTATTGTATAACCCCCAGTATATCCCTATTCCCCAGTATTGTATAACCCCCAGTATATCCCTTTCCCCAGTATTGTATAACCCCCAGTATATCCCTATTCCCCAGTATTGTATAACCCCCAGTATATCCCTTTCCCCAGTATTGTATAACCCCCAATATATCCCTTTCCCCAGTATTGTATAACCCCCAGTATATCCCTATTCCCCAGTATTGTATAACCCCCAGTATATCCCTATTCCCCAGTATTGTATAACCCCCAGTATATCCCTATTCCCAGTATTGTATAACCCCCAGTATATCCCTTTCCCCAGTATTGTATAACCCCCAGTATATCCCTATTCCCCAGTAAATGTAAATGTAAATGTATAACCCCCAGTATATCCCTATTCCCCAGTATTGTATAACCCCCAGTATATCCCTATTCCCCAGTATTGTATAACCCCCAGTATATCCCTATTCCCCAGTATTGTATAACCCCCAGTATATCCCTATTCCCCAGTATTGTATAACCCCCAGTATATCCCCTTTCCCCAGTATTGTATAACCCCCAGTATATCCCTATTCCCCAGTATTGTATAACCCCCAGTATATCCCTATTCCCCAGTATTGTATAACCCCCAGTATATCCCTATTCCCCAGTATTGTATAACCCCCAGTATATCCCTATTCCCCAGTATTGTATAACCCCGAGTATATCCCTTTTCCCCCAGTATTGTATAACCCCCAGTATATCCCTATTCCCCAGTATTGTATAACCCCCAGTATATCCCTATTCCCCAGTATTGTATAACCCCCAGTATTTCCCTATTCCCCCAGTATTGTATAACCCCCAGTATATCCCTATTCCCCAGTATTGTATAACCCCCAGTATATCCCTATTCCCCAGTATTGTATAACCCCCAGTATATCCCTATTCCCCAGTATTGTATAACCCCCAGTATATCCCTTTCCCCCAGTATTGTATAACCCCCAGTATATCCCTATTCCCCAGTATTGTATAACCCCCAGTATATCCCTATTCCCCAGTATTGTATAACCCCCAGTATATCCCTATTCCCCAGTATTGTATAACCCCCAGTATATCCCTATTCCCCAGTATTGTATAACCCCCAGTATATCCCTTTCCCCCAGTATTGTATAACCCCCAGTATATCCCTATTCCCCAGTATTGTATAACCCCCAGTATATCCCTATTCCCCAGTATTGTATAACCCCCAGTATATCCCTTTCCCCAGTATTGTATAACCCCCAGTATATCCCTATTCCCCAGTATTGTATAACCCCCAGTATATCCCTTTCCCCCAGTATTGTATATCCCCCAGTATATCCCTTTCCCCAGTATTGTATAACCCCCAGTATATCCCTTTCCCCCAGTATTGTATAACCCCCAGTATATCCCTATTCCCCAGTATTGTATAACCCCCCGTATATCCCTATTCCCCAGTATTGTATAACCCCCAGTATATCCCTTTCCCCAGTATTGTATAACCCCCAGTATATCCCTATTCCCCAGTATTGTATAACCCCCAGTATATCCCTATTCCCCAGTATTGTATAACCCCCAGTATATCCCTATTCCCCAGTATTGTATAACCCCCAGTATATCCCTTTCCCCCAGTATTGTATAACCCCCAGTATATCCCTTTCCCCAGTATTGTATAACCCCCAGTATATCCCTTTCCCCCAGTATTGTATAACCCCCAGTATATCCCTATTCCCCAGTATTGTATAACCCCCAGTATATCCCTATTCCCCAGTATTGTATAACCCCCAGTATATCCCTATTCCCCAGTATTGTATAACCCCCAGTATATCCCTATTCCCCAGTATTGTATAACCCCCAGTATATCCCGTTCCCCAGTATTGTATAACCCCCAGTATATCCCTATTCCCCAGTATTGTATAACCCCCAGTATATCCCTATTCCCCAGTAAACTATTCCCTACTTTTCCAATAAATCAGGTCTTTGTACTTGTTATCTGTCAGTCAACATTTGATACCAATAGACTAAGATTTAACAAATGCCCCCTGCTGCTCTCAGCCCACAAATTATGCTACGCTTGAAGATTTGACTGCAGTAGCAAATTATTAAATGCTTTTTCTTGATCCCAAGGGTGTCAGCCACGCCATAATAAATACAATTTCACAATATGGTAATGATTACTAGAGGGAAGCTAACAAGGAGTTGATGAAGTTAACAAAACCAACTGTGCTGTAAACTGTAAGGTTATGTCCCAAATTCGGGTTTGGGTTGTGCATCTAACCCAGCAGCTGGGTCATTTATGTACAGTTGAAGTCGGAAGTTTACATACACTTAGGTTGGTGTCATTAAAACCCTTTTTTCAACCACTCCACACATTTCTTGTTAACAAACTATAGTTTTGGCAAGTCGGTTAGGACATCTACTTTGTGCATGACACAAGTAATTTTTCCAACAATTGTTTACATACAGATTATTTCACTTATAATTCACTGTATCACAATTCCAGTGGGTCAGAAGTTTACATACACTAAATTGACTGTGCCTTTAACTTCTGATAGGCT
This sequence comes from Coregonus lavaretus, assembly GCF_964263955.1. Classification (NCBI taxonomy): domain Eukaryota; kingdom Metazoa; phylum Chordata; class Actinopteri; order Salmoniformes; family Salmonidae; genus Coregonus; species Coregonus lavaretus. Next base: position 37,827,040 of record NC_140019.1, on the reverse strand, counting down.
AATTGACATCATTTGAGTCAATTGGAGGTGTACCTGTGGATGTATTTCAAGGCCTACCTTCAAACTCAGTGCCTCTTTTCTTGACATCATGGGAAAATCAAAATAAATCAGCCAAGACCTCAGAAAACAAATTGTAGACCTCCACACGTCTGGTTCATCCTTGGGAGCAATTTCCAAACGCCTGAAGGTACCACGTTCATCTGTACAAACAATAGTAAGCAAGTATAAACACCATGGGACCACGCAGCCATCATACCGCTCAGGAAGGAGACGCGTTCTGTCTCCTAGAGATGAACGTACTTTGGTGTGAAAAGTGCAAATCAATCCCAGAACAACAGCAAAGGACCTTGTGAAGATGCTGGAGGAAACAGGTACAAAAGTATCTATATCTACAGTAAAATGAGTCCTATATCGACATAACCTGAAAGGCTGCTCAGCAAGGAAGAAGCCAATGCTCCAAAACCACCATAAAAAAGCCAGACTACGGTTTGCAACTGCACATGGGGACAAAGATCGTACTTTTTGGAGAAATGTCCTCTGGTCTGATGAAACAAAAATAGAACTGTTTGGAGGAAAAAGGGGGTCGCTTGCAAGCCGAAGAACACCATCAGTCTCCCCTAGCCTGCCCTAGTCTCCCCTAGCCTCCCCTAGTCTCCCATAGCCTGCCCTAGTCTCCCCTAGCCTGCCCTAGTCTCCCCTAGCCTGCCCTAGTCTCCCCTAGCCTGCCCTAGTCTCCCCTAGCCTGCCCTAGTCTCCCATAGCCTCCCCTAGTCTCCCCTAGTCTCCCCTAGTCTCCCCTAGCCTGCCCTAGTCTCCCCTAGTCTCCCCTAGCCTCCCCTAGCCTGCCCTAGTCTCCCCTAGTCTCCCCTAGCCTCCCCTAGTCTCCCCTAGCCTGCCCTAGTCTCCCCTAGCCTCCCCTAGTCTCCCCTAGCCTGCCCTAGTCTCCCCTAGTCTCCCCTAGTCTCCCCTAGCCTGCCCTAGTCTCCCCTACTCTTATCAAGAGAACATATGATCATCCCTACTACCTCTGGTCTGGCGGACTCTCTAAACACAAATGCATCTTTTGTAAATTATGTCTGAGTATTGGAGTGTGCTCCTGACTATCCATACATTTTAAAAACAAGAAAATGGTGCCGTCTGCTTTGCTTAATATAAGGAATTTGAAATGATTCATACTTTTGATACTTAAGTATATTTAAAAACAAATATGTCCTCTGGTCTGATGAAACAAAAATAGAACTGTTTGGAGGAAAAAGGGGGTCGCTTGCAAGCCGAAGAATACCATCCCAAACGTGAAGCACGGGGGTGGCAGCATCATGCTGTGGGTGTGCTTTGCTGCAGGAGGGACTGGTGCACTTCACAAAATAGATGGCATCATGAGGAAGGAAAATTATGTGGATATATTGAAGCAACATCTCAAGACATGAAACAAAAATAGTCTCCCCTAGCCTACCCTAGTCTCCCCTAGCCTCCCCTAGCCTGCCCTAGTATCCCCTAGCCTGCCATAGTCTCCCCTAGCCTGCCCTAGTCTCCCCTAGCCTCCCCTAGTCTCCCCTAGCCTCCCCTAGTCTCCCCTAGTCTCCCCTAGCCTGCCCTAGTATCCCCTAGCCTGCCCTAGTCTCCCCTAGCCTCCCCTAGTCTCCCCTAGTCTCCCCTAGTCTCCCCTAGCCTGCCCTAGTCTCCCCTAGTCTCCCCTAGCCTCCCCTAGCCTGCCCTAGTCTCCCCTAGTCTCCCCTAGCCTCCCCTAGTCTCCCCTAGCCTGCCCTAGTCTCCCCTAGCCTCCCCTAGTCTCCCCTAGCCTGCCCTAGTCTCCCCTAGTCTCCCCTAGTCTCCCCTAGCCTGCCCTAGTCTCCCCTACTCTTATCAAGAGAACATGTGATCATCCCTACTACCTCTGGTCTGGCGGACTCTCTAAACACAAATGCATCTTTTGTAAATTATGTCTGAGTATTGGAGTGTGCTCCTGACTATCCATACATTTTAAAAACAAGAAAATGGTGCCGTCTGCTTTGCTTAATATAAGGAATTTGAAATGATTCATACTTTTGATACTTAAGTATATTTAAAAACAAATATGTCCTCTGGTCTGATGAAACAAAAATAGAACTGTTTGGAGGAAAAAGGGGGTCGCTTGCAAGCCGAAGAATACCATCCCAAACGTGAAGCACGGGGGTGGCAGCATCATGCTGTGGGTGTGCTTTGCTGCAGGAGGGACTGGTGCACTTCACAAAATAGATGGCATCATGAGGAAGGAAAATTATGTGGATATATTGAAGCAACATCTCAAGACATAAGTCAGGAAGTTAAAGCTTGGTCGCAAATGGGTCTTCCAAATGGACAATGACCCCAAGCATACTTCCAAAGTTGTGGCAAAATGGCTTAAGGACCACAAAGTCAAGGTATTGGAGTGGCCATCACAAATCCCTGACCTCAATCCTATAGAAAATTTGTGGGCAGAACTGAAAAAGCGTGTGCAAGCAAGGAGGCCTACAAACCTGATTCAGTTACACCAGCTCTGTCAGGAGGAATGGGCCAAAATTCACCCAAATTATTGTGGGAAGCTTGTGGAAGGCTACCCGAAATGTTTGACGCAAGTTAAACAATTTAAAGGCAATGCTACCAAATACTAATTGACTGTATGTAAACTTCTGACCCACTGTATATGTGATGAAATAAATAAAAGCTGAAATAAACCATTCTGTGTAGTATTATTCTGACATTTCACATTCTTAAAATAAAGTGGTGATCCTAACTTACCTAAGACAGGGAATTTTTACAAGGATTAAATGTCAGGAATTGTGAAAAACTGAGTTTAAATGTATTTGGCTAAGGTGTATGTAAACCTCTGACTTCAACTGTAATCCTTGGGTTATTTTCAGTGTCATCCTAATTTAAATGTTTCTTGCATATTTTTTCCTTCTCTACCATCCCACCCCTCCCTTTCCTACACACAATCAAGATACAATGTTGCATTCAGATCATACTGTGGGTCCTTTTCTCCTCACCCCTGTTCCTTATAGTTACAACATCCATTCTGGTTTGTTGAAAGGAATCCTCTTAAACATGCTAATCCTAGGGAGGAATTGTGGATCTCAACAGACCTGCCTTTCAAACCTATTAACAATTATTATACAGCCTTCCAGAGGAATTTGGCTTAAACTCAGCCTGCCATTCTCAACTAGCCTCACCTAGTCTCCCCTGGTCTCCCCTAGTCTCCCCTAGTCTCCCCTAGTCTCCCCTAGCCTGCCCTAGTCTCCCCTAGTCTCCCCTAGCCTCCCCTAGTCTCCCCTAGTCTCCCCTAGCCTGCCCTAGTATCCCCTAGCCTGCCCTAGTCTCCCCTAGTCTCCCCTAGCCTGCCCTAGTCTCCCCTAGCCTCCCCTAGTCTCCCCTAGCCTCCCCTAGTCTCCCCTAGCCTGCCCTAGTCTCCCCTAGCCTGCCCTAGTCTCCCCTAGTCTCCCATAGCCTGCCATAGTCTCCCCTAGCCTGCCATAGTCTCACCTAGCCTGCCCTAGTCTCCCCTAGCCTCCCCTAGTCTCCCCTAGCCTCCCCTAGTCTCCCCTAGTCTCCCCTAGCCTGCCCTAGTATCCCCTAGCCTACCCTAGTCTCCCCTAGCCTGCCATAGTCTCACCTAGCCTGCCCTAGTCTCCCCTAGCCTCCCCTAGTCTCCGCTAGTCTCCCCTGGTCTCCCCTAGTCTCCCCTAGCCCTGTTCCTTATAGTTACAACATCCATTCTGGTTTGTTGAAAGGAATCCTCTTAAACATGCTAATCCTCACCTAGCCTGCCCTAGTCTCCCCTAGACTCCCCTAGTCTCCGCTAGTCTCCCCTGGTCTCCCCTAGTCTCCCCTAGCCTGCCCTAGTCTCCCCTAGTCTCCCCTAGCCTCCCCTAGTCTCCGCTAGTCTCCCCTAGTCTCCCCTAGCCTGCCCTAGTCTCCCCTAGCCTGCCCTAGTCTCCCCTAGCCTCCCCAGCCTCCCCTAGTCTCCCCTAGCATCCCCTAGTCTCCCCTAGCCTGCCCTAATATCCCCTAGCCTGCCCTCGTCTCCCATAGCCTGCCCTAGTCTCCCCTAGCCTGCCCTAGTCTCCCCTAGCCTCCCCTAGCCTCCCCTAGTCTCCCCTAGCCTGCCCTAGTATCCCCTAGCCTGCCCTAGTCTCCCCTAGTCTCCCCTAGCCTGCCCTAGTCTCCCATAGCCTCCCCTAGTCTCCCCTATCCTGCCCTAGTCTCCCCTAGCCTGCCCTAGTCTCCCCTAGAATGCCCTAGTCTCCCCTAGCCTGCCCTAGTCTCCCCTAGCCTCCCCTAGTCTCCCATAGCCTACCCTAGTCTCCCCTAGCCTGCCCTAGTCTCCCCTAGCCTGCCCTAGTCTCCCCTAGCCTGCCATAGTCTCCCCTAGCCTGCCCTAGTCTCCCCTAGCCTCCCCTAGTCTCCCCTAGCCTGCCCTAGTCTCCCCTAGTCTCCCCTAGCCTGCCCTAGTATCCCCTAGCCTGCCCTAGTCTCCCCTAGTCTCCCCTAGCCTGCCCTAGTCTCCCCTAGCCTCCCCTAGTCTCCCCTAGCCTCCCCTAGTCTCCCCTAGCCTGCCCTAGTCTCCCCTAGTCTCCCATAGTCTCCCCTAGCCTCCCCTAGTCTCCCCTAGCCTCCCCTAGTCTCCCCTAGCCTGCCCTAGTCTCCCCTAGCCTGCCCTAGTCTCCCCTAGCCTCCCCTAGTCTCCCCTAGCCTCCCCTAGTCTCCCCTAGCCTGCCCTAGTCTCCCCTAGCCTGCCCTAGTCTCCCCTAGCCTGCCCTAGTCTCCCCTAGTCTCCCATAGCCCGCCATAGTCTCCCCTAGCCTGCCATAGTCTCACCTAGCCTGCCCTAGTCTCCCCTAGCCTCCCCTAGTCTCCCCTAGCCTCCCCTAGTCTCCCCTAGTCTCCCCTAGCCTGCCCTAGTATCCCCTAGCCTCCCCTAGTCTCCCCTATTCTGCCATAGTCTCACCTAGCCTGCCCTAGTCTCCCCTAGCCTCCCCTAGTCTCCGCTAGTCTCCCCTGGTCTCCCCTAGTCTCCCTTAGCCTGCCCTAGTCTCCCCTAGTCTCCCCTAGCCTCCCCTAGTCTCCGCTAGTCTCCCCTAGTCTCCCCTAGCCTGCCCTAGTCTCCCCTAGCCTGCCCTAGTCTCCCCTAGCCTCCCCAGCCTCCCCTAGTCTCCCCTAGCCTCCCCTAGTCTCCCATAGCCTGCCCTAGTCTCCCCTAGCCTGCCCTAGTCTCCCCTAGCCTCCCCTTGCCTCCCCTAGTCTCCCCTAGCCTGCCCTAGTATCCCCTAGCCTGCCCTAGTCTCCCCTAGTCTCCCCTAGCCTGCCCTAGTCTCCCATAGCCTCCCCTAGTCTCCCCTATCCTGCCCTAGTCTCCCCTAGACTGCCCTAGTCTCCCCTAGCCTGCCCTAGTCTCCCCTAGCCTCCCCTAGTCTCCCATAGCCTGCCCCAGTCTCCCCTAGCCTGCCCTAGTCTCCCCTAGCCTCCCCTAGCCTCCCCTAGTCTCCCCTAGCCTGCCCTAGTATCCCCTAGCCTGCCCTAGTCTCCCCTAGTCTCCCCTAGCCTGCCCTAGTCTCCCATAGCCTCCCCTAGTCTCCCCTATCCTGCCCTAGTCTCCCCTAGCCTGCCCTAGTCTCCCCTAGCCTGCCCTAGTCTCCCCTAGCCTCCCCTAGTCTCCCATAGCCTCCCCTAGTCTCCCCTATCCTGCCCTAGTCTCCCCTAGCCTGGCCTAGTCTCCCCTAGTCTGCCCTAGTCTCCCCTAGCCTGCCCTAGTCTCCCCTAGCCTCCCCTAGTCTCCCATAGCCTGCCCTAGTCTCCCCTAGCCTGCCCTAGTCTCCCCTAGCCTCCCCTAGCCTCCCCTAGTCTCCCCTAGCCTGCCCTAGTATCCCCTAGCCTGCCCTAGTCTCCCCTAGCCTCCCCTAGTCTCCCCTAGTCTCCCCTAGTCTCCCCTAGCCTGCCCTAGTCTCCCATAGCCTCCCCTAGTCTCCCCTATCCTGCCCTAGTCTCCCCTATCCTCCCCTAGTCTCCCCTAGCCTCCCCTAGTCTCCCATAGCCTGCCCTAGTCTCCCCTAGCCTGCCCTAGTCTCCCATAGCCTGCCCTAGTCTCCCCTAGTCTCCCCTAGCCTGCCATAGTCTCCCCTAGCCTGCCCTAGTCTCCCCTAGTCTCCCCTAGCCTGCCCTAGTCTCCCCTAGCCTGCCCTAGTCTCCCCTAGCCTGCCATAGTCTCACCTAGCCTGCCCTAGTCTCCCCTAGCCTCCCCTAGTCTCCCCTAGTCTCCCCTAGCCTGCCCTAGTATCCCATAGCCTGCCCTAGTCTCCCCTAGTCTCCCCTAGCCTGCCCTAGTCTCCCCTAGCCTCCCCTAGTCTCCCCTAGCCTGCCCTAGTCTCCCCTAGCCTGCCCTAGTCTCCCCTAGTCTCCCCTAGCCTCCCCTAGTCTCCCCTAGCCTGCCCTAGTCTCCCCTAGCCTGCCCTAGTCTCCCCTAGCCTGCCCTAGTCTCCCCTAGCCTCCCCTAGTCTCCCCTAGCCTCCCCTAGTCTCCCCTAGCCTGCCCTAGTCTCCCCTAGCCTGCCCTAGTCTCCCCTAGTCTCCCCTAGCCTCCCCTAGTCTCCCATAGCCTCCCATAGCCTGCCCTAGCCTGCCCTAGTCTCCCCTAGCCTCCCCTAGTCTCCCCTAGCCTCCCCTAGTCTCCCCTAGTCTCCCCTAGCCTGCCCTAGTATCCCCTAGCCTACCCTAGTCTCCCCTAGCCTCCCCTAGTCTCCCCTAGCCTGCCCTAGTCTCCCCTAGTCTCCCCTAGCCTGCCCTAGTATCCCCTAGCCTACCCTAGTCTCCCTAGCCTCCCCTAGTCTCCCCTAGCCTGCCCTAGTCTCCCCTAGCCTGCCATAGTCTCACCTAGCCTGCCCTAGTCTCCCCTAGCCTCCCCTAGTCTCCCCTAGCCTCCCCTAGTCTCCCCTAGTCTCCCCTAGCCTGCCCTAGTCTCCCCTAGCCTCCCCTAGTCTCCCCTAGCCTCCCCTAGTCTCCCCTAGCCTGCCCTAGTCTCCCCTAGCCTGTCCTAGTCTCCCCTAGCCTGCCCTAGTCTCCCCTAGTCTCCCCTAGCCTCCCCTAGTCTCCCCTAGCCTCCCCTAGTCTCCCCTAGCCTGCCCTAGTCTCCCCTAGTCTCCCCTAGCCTCCCCTAGTCTCCCCTAGTCTCCCCTAGTCTCCCCTAGCCTCCCCTAGTCTCCCATAGCCTGCCCTAGTCTCCCCTAGTCTCCCCTAGCCTGCCATAGTCTCCCCTAGCCTGCCCTAGTCTCCCCTAGTCTCCCCTAGCCTGCCCTAGTCTCCCCTAGCCTGCCCTAGTCTCCCCTAGCTTGCCATAGTCTCCCCTAGCCTGCCCTAGTCTCCCCTAGCCTCCCCTAGTCTCCCCTAGTCTCCCCTAGCCTGCCCTAGTATCCCCTAGCCTGCCCTAGTCTCCCCTAGTCTCCCCTAGCCTGCCCTAGTCTCCCCTAGCCTCCCCTAGTCTCCCCTAGCCTCTCCTAGTCTCCCCTAGCCTGCCCTAGTCTCCCCTAGCCTGCCCTAGTCTCCCCTAGTCTCCCCTAGCCTCCCCTAGTCTCCCATAGCCTGCCCTAGTCTCCCCTAGCCTGCCCTAGTCTCCCCTAGCCTGCCCTAGTCTCCCCTAGCCTCCCCTAGTCTCCCCTAGCCTCCCCTAGTCTCCCCTAGCCTGCCCTAGTCTCCCCTAGCCTGCCCTAGTCTCCCCTAGTCTCCCCTAGCCTCCCCTAGTCTCCCATAGCCTCCCATAGCCTGCCCTAGCCTGCCCTAGTCTCCCCTAGCCTCCCCTAGTCTCCCCTAGCCTCCCCTAGTCTCCCCTAGTCTCCCCTAGCCTGCCCTAGTATCCCCTAGCCTACCCTAGTCTCCCCTAGCCTCCCCTAGTCTCCCCTAGCCTGCCCTAGTCTCCCCTAGTCTCCCCTAGCCTGCCCTAGTATCCCCTAGCCTACCCTAGTCTCCCCTAGCCTCCCCTAGTCTCCCCTAGCCTGCCCTAGTCTCCCCTAGCCTGCCATAGTCTCACCTAGCCTGCCCTAGTCTCCCCTAGCCTCCCCTAGTCTCCCCTAGCCTCCCCTAGTCTCCCCTAGTCTCCCCTAGCCTGCCCTAGTCTCCCCTAGCCTCCCCTAGTCTCCCCTAGCCTCCCCTAGTCTCCCCTAGCCTGCCCTAGTCTCCCCTAGCCTGTCCTAGTCTCCCCTAGCCTGCCCTAGTCTCCCCTAGTCTCCCCTAGCCTCCCCTAGTCTCCCCTAGCCTCCCCTAGTCTCCCCTAGCCTGCCCTAGTCTCCCCTAGTCTCCCCTAGCCTCCCCTAGTCTCCCCTAGTCTCCCCTAGTCTCCCCTAGCCTGCCCTAGTCTCCCCTAGTCTCCCCTAGCCTCCCCTAGTCTCCCCTAGCCTGCCCTAGTCTCCCCTAGCCTGCCCTAGTCTCCCCTAGTCTCCCCTAGCCTCCCCTAGTCTCCCCTAGTCTCCCCTAGTCTCCCCTAGCCTGCCCTAGTCTCCCCTAGCCTGCCCTAGTCTCCCCTAGTCTCCCCTAGCCTGCCCTAGTCTCCCCTAGTCTCCCCTAGCCTGCCCTAGTCTACCCTAGTCTCCCCTAGTCTCCCCTAGTCTCCCCTAGTCTCCCCTAGCCTCCCCTAGTCTCCCATAGCCTGCCCTAGTCTCCCCTAGTCTCCCCTAGCCTGCCATAGTCTCCCCTAGCCTGCCCTAGTCTCCCCTAGTCTCCCCTAGCCTGCCCTAGTCTCCCCTAGCCTGCCCTAGTCTCCCCTAGCTTGCCATAGTCTCCCCTAGCCTGCCCTAGTCTCCCCTAGCCTCCCCTAGTCTCCCCTAGTCTCCCCTAGCCTGCCCTAGTATCCCCTAGCCTGCCCTAGTCTCCCCTAGTCTCCCCTAGCCTGCCCTAGTCTCCCCTAGCCTCCCCTAGTCTCCCCTAGCCTCTCCTAGTCTCCCCTAGCCTGCCCTAGTCTCCCCTAGCCTGCCCTAGTCTCCCCTAGTCTCCCCTAGCCTCCCCTAGTCTCCCATAGCCTGCCCTAGTCTCCCCTAGCCTGCCCTAGTCTCCCCTAGCCTGCCCTAGTCTCCCCTAGCCTCCCCTAGTCTCCCCTAGCCTCCCCTAGTCTCCCCTAGCCTGCCCTAGTCTCCCCTAGCCTGCCCTAGTCTCCCCTAGTCTCCCCTAGCCTCCCCTAGTCTCCCATAGCCTCCCATAGCCTGCCCTAGCCTGCCCTAGTCTCCCCTAGCCTCCCCTAGTCTCCCCTAGCCTCCCCTAGTCTCCCCTAGTCTCCCCTAGCCTGCCCTAGTATCCCCTAGCCTACCCTAGTCTCCCCTAGCCTCCCCTAGTCTCCCCTAGCCTGCCCTAGTCTCCCCTAGTCTCCCCTAGCCTGCCCTAGTATCCCCTAGCCTACCCTAGTCTCCCCTAGCCTCCCCTAGTCTCCCCTAGCCTGCCCTAGTCTCCCCTAGCCTGCCATAGTCTCACCTAGCCTGCCCTAGTCTCCCCTAGCCTCCCCTAGTCTCCCCTAGCCTCCCCTAGTCTCCCCTAGTCTCCCCTAGCCTGCCCTAGTCTCCCCTAGCCTCCCCTAGTCTCCCCTAGCCTCCCCTAGTCTCCCCTAGCCTGCCCTAGTCTCCCCTAGCCTGTCCTAGTCTCCCCTAGCCTGCCCTAGTCTCCCCTAGTCTCCCCTAGCCTCCCCTAGTCTCCCCTAGCCTCCCCTAGTCTCCCCTAGCCTGCCCTAGTCTCCCCTAGTCTCCCCTAGCCTCCCCTAGTCTCCCCTAGTCTCCCCTAGTCTCCCCTAGCCTGCCCTAGTCTCCCCTAGTCTCCCCTAGCCTCCCCTAGTCTCCCCTAGCCTGCCCTAGTCTCCCCTAGCCTGCCCTAGTCTCCCCTAGTCTCCCCTAGCCTCCCCTAGTCTCCCCTAGTCTCCCCTAGTCTCCCCTAGCCTGCCCTAGTCTCCCCTAGCCTGCCCTAGTCTCCCCTAGTCTCCCCTAGCCTGCCCTAGTCTCCCCTAGTCTCCCCTAGCCTGCCCTAGTCTACCCTAGTCTCCCCTAGTCTCCCCTAGTCTCCCCTAGCCTGCCCTAGTCTCCCCTAGTCTCCCCTAGCCTGCCCTAGTCTCCCCTAGCCTGCCCTAGTCTCCCCTACTCTTATCAAGAGAACATGTGATCATCCCTACTACCTCTGGTCTGGCGGACTCTCTAAACACAAATGCATCTTTTGTAAATTATGTCTGAGTATTGGAGTGTGCTCCTGACTATCCATACATTTTAAAAACAAGAAAATGGTGCCGTCTGCTTTGCTTAGTATAAGGAATTTGAAATGATTCATACTTTTGATACTTAAGTATATTTAAAAACAAATATTTTTTGACTTTTACTCAAGTAGTATTTTACTGGGTGACTTTCACTTGAGTAACTTTCTATTAATGTATCTATACTTTTACTAAAGTATGACAATTGGATACTTTGTCCACCACTGATTACAGCTTATAAGCCTACACTGCATATTTACATTAGTCATTTAGCAGACGCTCTTATCCAGAGTGACTTACAGTTAGTGAGTGCATACATTATTTTTATATTTTTCATACTGGCCCACTGTGGGAATTGAACCCACAACCCTGACGTTGCAAACGCCATGCTCTACCAACTGAGCTACATCCCTGCCGGCCATTCCCTCCCCTACCCTGGACCAATTGTGCGCCGCCCCATGGGTCTCCCGGTCGCGGCCGGCTACGACAGAGCCTGGATTCGAACCAGGATCTCTAGTGGCACAGCTAGCACTGCGATGCAGTGCCTTAGACCACCGCGCACACATGATGATGACGCTCGTTATGCACTATGCTTGAATCACAAGAAGATATGAAATGAAATAAGGAAACAAAGATGAAAGTCATTTCAATGTAACAGTAATGATTGTTGATATTAACATTATGTATTCTATTATATCTAATCATGTTGATGTAAGACGATGTAAATGATTGTATTCAACATCTTGACATGCTGTAAAACATTCATTTTTTAACAGTTCCACTTTTTCATCCCTCTTTACATGAATTACTATGACAAACTAATTGTTTGTCTGCACTAATTGTTTGTCTACATAAATTGCTTCAAGCATTTACTGTGTAACCCTGAAGAAGGCACTGTGAATGAGTCATGCTGATATAGGATAGGATACTATGAAATGTCCCACAACAAAACGTTAATTGAGACAACTCAAATCATGGCTCAGTTGATACTATGAAATGTCCCACAACAAAAGGTTAATTGAGACAACTCAAATCATTGCTCAGTTGATACTATGAAATGTCCCACAACAAAAGGTTAATTGAGACAACTCAAATCATTGCTCAGTTGATACTATGATATGTCCCACAACAAAACGTTAAATGAGACAACTTAAATCATTGCTCAGTTGATACTATGAAATGTCCCACAACAAAAGGTTAATTGAGACAACTCAAATCATTGCTCAGTTGATACTATGAAATGTCCCAAAACAAAAGGTTAATTGAGACAACTCAAATCATTGCTCAGTTGATACTATGAAATCTCCCACAACAAAACGTTAAATGAGACAACTCAAATCATGGCTCAGTTGATACTATGAAATGTCCCAAAACAAAAGGTTAATTGAGACAACTCAAATCATTGCTCAGTTGATACTATGAAATGTCCCAAAACAAAACGTTAATTGAGACAACTCAAATCATGGCTCAGTTGATACTATGATATGTCCCACAACAAAAGGTTAATTGAGACAACTCAAATCATTGCTCAGTTGATACTATGAAATGTCCCAAAACAAAAGGTTAATTGAGACAACTCAAATCATTGCTCAGTTGATACTATGAAATGTCCCAAAACAAAACGTTAATTGAGACAACTCAAATCATTGCTCAGTTGATACTATGAAATGTCCCAAAACAAAAGGTTAATTGAGACAACTCAAATCATTGCTCAGTTGATACTATGAAATGTCCCACAACAAAACGTTAAATGAGACAACTCAAATCATGGCTCAGTTGATACTATGAAATGTCCCACAACAAAAGGTTAATTGAGACAACTCAAATCATTGCTCAGTTGATACTATGATATGTCCCACAACAAAACGTTAATTGAGACAACTCAAATTGCTCAGTTGATACTATGAAATGTCCCACAACAAAAGGTTAATTGAGACAACTCAAATCATTGCTCAGTTGATACTATGAAATGTCCCAAAACAAAACGTTAATTGAGACAACTCAAATCATGGCTCAGTTGATACTATGATATGTCCCACAACAAAACGTTAATTGAGACAACTCAAATCATTGCTCAGTTGATACTATGAAATGTCCCACAACAAAAGGTTAATTGAGACAACTCAAATCATTGCTCAGTTGATACTATGAAATGTCCCAAAACAAAACGTTAAATGAGACAACTCAAATCATTGCTCAGTTGATACTATGAAATGTCCCAAAACAAAAGGTTAATTGAGACAACTCAAATCATGGCTCAGTTGATACTATGAAATGTCCCAAAACAAAAGGTTAATTGAGACAACTTAAATCCTGGTTCAGTTGATACTATGATATGTCCCAAAACAAAAGGTTAATTGAGACAATCTTAAATCATGGCTCAGTTGATACTATGAAATGTCCCAAAACAAAAGGTTAATTGAGACAACTCAAATCCTGGCTCAGTTGATACTATGATATGTCCCAAAACAAAAGGTTAATTAAGACAACTCAAATCATGGCTCAGTTGATACTATGAAATGTCCCAAAACAAAAGGTTAATTGAGACAACTCAAATCCTGGCTCAGTTGATACTATGATATGTCCCAAAACAAAAGGTTAATTGAGACAACTCAAATCATGGCTCAGTTGATACTATGATATGTCCCAAAACAAAAGGTTAATTGAGACAACTCAAATCATTGCTCAGTTGATACTATGAAATGTCCCACAACAAAACGTTAAATGAGACAACTCAAATCATGGCTCAGTTGATACTATGATATGTCCCAAAACAAAAGGTTAATTGAGACAACTCAAATCATTGCTCAGTTGATACTATGAAATGTCCCACAACAAAACGTTAAATGAGACAACTCAAATCATGGCTCAGTTGATACTATGAAATGTCCCAAAACAAAAGGTTAATTTGAGACAACTCAACACACCACATTACAACACCAGGCATTGTATTGTTCTATTTTCTATTTTGGCGTTTACAACCCCTGTCTCCACTCCGAAGTTTAAATAGCGTTTTATTACTCTGCTGACAGGGTTCTGATCAATGAACATCGACGTGTGTAGTAATATGTAAAGCCATAGACATGAGTTTTACACTGTTGTAATGCCGGATCATTCCAGAGGGGATGAAGGCCATGGTTTAGGTTTAACTCAGTGCTTTGTCAATACCCATCATCTAGCATCACCACCGAGGTTATTATAGCCTCTATATGGTCTTCTAAGACTCCCTATAAGGATCTTCTCTCCCGTGGCTCATACGTCAATTTGTCTGGTGATTTACGATGTTGACTATCCGAGCCGGTATCACCTAACTCATGCAAAGGAGAGGCTGTACAGGGTAGCTGGCTGCCGTCCACTCTGTAATGGGAGAAGCAGTATGCAAGCATAACCCTCCTGAGAAAAGCAGGAAAAATGAGCGAATAAGTGGGTCAAGCAGCAGGCACAAGGGCAGGAGTGGGGGAAGAGGACCTCTGAAATCAATGCAGCTTCCAAGGCTTTTGCTTTTGTGGGGAGATACTGAACACCTAGAAAATGTGTAGCTCAGTTTGTAAATGACATGACTAAACGCTGTAAATGTTCTATTTAACTTTGATATTCTGTTCCCAGGTGGTTCATAGGAGTCTTCAAATCACAGGAGTTAAGGAACACTAAATAACAGTGATACATTTTACAGGGATAGCTGCCAGGATAGTGTGAAATATAAAACCGTGTTCCAAAAACATACATCACATCATGAATCAAAGGTTTGCTGTTCTGTGTTTGTTTGTTAAATCATTTAGTTAATTATTTAAATGAAGCAGGACCACCGCTTGCATCCCCGTGAAACTCTGTCAGCCACACACAAGGTTGGCTTAAAGCATATACATCAATTTAAAGTCCCCCAGGTGTTTTTACAATGATAATCTACAGTACCCTGCTCTGGGGGGTTGCCAATATCATGTCTACTGAGGTAAATTAACTTGAATCTGCTGTTTTCGCTTTGTTGCCCTCAGGTTTTCACATTGGTAAACAAAGTAAGAGTTTTGTCACTCAGCTGTCTACTCATTCATTTGCAATTCAATCTCTTCAAAATAAGAGTCTCTACTGGGGGAATACTTGTTGAGGAAATATACAATAGCTATCTCACTTTGAAAGGTATACTATTTTATCACTGAATTCATAGAGTTAGACACAGAATGTAAATTAACGTTCTCAATTACAAAATAGGACAGAATAGTATATTATAATAGGGGCCTTTTCAAGGCTAAATAGCTAACTGTCATCTGGATGGAAAACTAGTAGGATGGGTGTGCTCTTAGGGGATCTCATGGCTTTAGTAAACTATGTCATTTGATATAAATCATCGTGGGGGGAAGAAAAATCTAATTTACAAATTGTGTTGTCGTTTGTTAGTGGCACGGCACCTCAATTACCCGCCGAGCAGCTTTTCATTTATTCATGTGCACAAAGTCATGTTTCATGAGGATTAACATGAAACTCTCACATAGTGTCGGTGCCAAATGGCACCCTTTTCCCTACGTAGTCCCCTACGGGCCCTGGTCAAAAGTAGTGCACTACACAGGGAAAGGGGTGCTATTTGAATCCACCCACATAGACTGGCAGGCAGGCACAGATAGCATATTTTACCATAAGAGGAAAGAGAGAGAGAGAGAGAGAGAGAGAGAGAGAGAGAGAGAGAGAGAGAGAGAGAGAGAGAGAGAGAGAATTGAGGGGGGGTGAATAGTTATGCACGCTCAGGTTTTTTTCTTGTTTATTTCACAATAAAAAATATTTTGCATCTTCAAAAGTGGTAGGCATGTTGTGTAAATCAAATGATACAACCCCCCCCCCCAAAAAAAAAAAATCAATTTTAACAGGTTGTAAGGCAACAAAATAGGAAAAATGCCAAGGGGGCTGAATACTTTTGCAAGCCACTTTACAGTTCAATATGGGTATTGTGGATATATAGTTCAATGTGGGTATTGTTGATGTACAGTTCACTGTGGAGGGGGAAAGCTTAGGGGAAATAAAGGGATGAGTATGAGGAAAATATGGAAACTTTGTGCTTGGGGTGTAACCCTACGGACATGTTGAAACTATAGAATCCTAGGAAACTATTCAGCTGAAAAGACTGTTAACCTCCTTCACAAATCCTCATATCCTCATTTTCACAATGGCAGCTTTTAAAATTAAACATGGAAAATCCATGTGAATGACATCTGACATCATTCACAGCAAACAATTTTGAAATAAAACATACGCTACATTAGATAGCTACAAAGGGTTTTCCCCCCTACTTTAAATGTCCTCTCGCGAACAATATCAAATCATCGAAATAGCCAAACGTCTCTCGTCTGAATTTGATAGGGAAATCCCCCATCCCACTGTCATATTATACACAGTTATCAAGATGCTACATTACCATTATGGCTGGTCTTATCAAAATTGCATTTTAGCTGAGCGGCCGCACAGAGAGAAATTACAACCACTGACTGCACTGAAGACTGCAATATTCTCCTGGATACAGCAATACCAAATGATTGTGAACATTAACACAGAGTCTAGCTGGAGTGGTGCCAGAAAGGATGGCGAAGGCACATCCCTGACTCTCTGTCTGTTGGGAAAGCTGTCCTGTAGTCATTCTGACACAACAGGTGAATGTCCCTGGGTCTGTAACCCCATGACAGATGCTCGCCAAAGCTACACACAGTTGAGATTGTTCGCTACATTGCGATAGACATTTACATTTTTACATTTTAGTCATTTAGCAGATGCTCTTATCCAGAGCAATTTACAGATTATTTAAGATACTGTTTGAAGAGGAAGTGTTTCAGATATTTTTGGAAGATGGGGCAGGGACTCCGCTGTCCTAGCTTCACGGGGAAGCTGGTTCCACCATTGGGGTGCCAGGATAGAGAAGAGCTTGGACTGGGCTGAGTGGGAGCTGCCCTCCCGTAGGGGTGGGAGGGCCAAGAGACCTGAGTTGGCAGAACAGAGTGCTCGGGTTGGGGTGTAGGGTTTGAGCATAGCCTGAAGGTAGGGAGGGTCAGTTCCTCTTGCTGCTCCGTAGATAAGCACCATGGTCTTGTAGTGGATGTGAGCTTCGACCGGAAGCCAGTGGAGTGTGCAGAGGAGCTGGGTGACATGAGAGAACTTGGGAAGGTTGAGAACCAGGCAGGCTGCAGAGTTCTGGATAAGTTGCAGGGGTTTGATGGCACAAATGGGGAGCCCAGCCAAAAGTGAATTGCAGTAGTCCAGACTGGAAATGGCAAGTGCCTGGAATAGGACCTGCGCCGCTTCCTGTGTGAGGTAGGGTCATACTCTACGGATGTTGTAGAGCATAAACCTGCAGGAGCGGGTCACTGCTTTGATGTTTGCAGAGAACGACAGGGTGTTGTACAGAGTCACGCCAAGGTTCTTTGCACTCTGGGAGGGCGACACTTTGGAGTTGTCAACTGTGATGGAGAGGTCTTTGAGCGGACAGGCCTTCCCCAGGAGGAAGAGCAACTCTGTCTTGTCGAGGTTGAGATTGAGGTGGTGGGCCGACATCCAAGTTGAGATATCTGCCAGGCACACAGAGATGCGAGTCCCCACCTGGGTGTCAGAAGGCGGGAAGGACAAAAGTAGTTGAGTGTCATCCGCATAGGAATGATAGAAAAGACCACGTGAGGATATGACGGAGCTGAGTGACTTGGTGTATAGAGAGAAGAGGGCCTAGAACCGAGCCCTGGGGGACACCAGTAGTGAGAGCACGTAGTGCAGACACAGATCCTCTCTACATCACCTGGTAGGAGCGGCCTGCCAGGTAGCATGCAATCCAAGAGTGGGCAGAGCCTGAGATGCCCAGCCCTGAGAGGGTGGAGAGGAGGATTTGATTGTTTACGGTGTTAAAGGCAGCGGATAGATCTAGGAGTATTAGAACAGAGGAGAGAGAGTCAGCGTTGGCAGTGCGGAGAGCCTCCGTGACACATAGAAGAGCAGTCTCGGTTGAGTGACCCGTCTTGAAGCCTGACTGGTTAGGGTCAAGAATTTCGTTCTGAGAGAGATAACGAGAAAGTTGATCAGAGACAGCACGCTCAAGTGTTTTGGAAGGAAAAGAAAGAAGGCATACAGGTCTGTAGTTTTTGATGTCAGATGAGTAGAGTGTTGGTTTCTTGAGGACGGGAGATACTCTGGCTATTTTGATGTCAGAGGGGATGCAGCCAGTGGTCAGGGATGAGTTGATGAGGAAAGTGAGGAATGGAAGAAGGTCTCCAGAGATAGTCTGGAGAAGGGAGAAGGGGTCGAGCGGGCAGGTTGTCGGGCGGCCAGACCTCACTAGTCGCAGGATGTCATCTGAAGAGAGAGGTGAGAAAGAGGTCAAGGCATAGGGTTGTTCTGTGTGAGTGAGACCAGTGGACTCAATAGGCTGAATGAATGAGTTGTGGATGTCGTCAACCTTTTCCACTTTTCAAAGTGGTTGACAAACTCGTCCTCAGAGATGGAGGAGGGAGGAGGGAGGGGGTGGAGGATTAAGGAGGGAGGAGAAGGTGGAAAATAGTTTCCTAGTGTAATTTAGAGTGGTATAAAGTGGCTTTAGCAGCAGATATAGAGGAAGAGAAGGTAGAGAGGAGGAAGTGAAAAGATGATAGGTCCTCCGGAGGTTTAGTTTTCCTAAATTTTTTGCTCTGCTGACTGCAGCCCTGTTCTGTAAACTCGCAATGAGTCACTCAGCCACGTAGCAGGAGGGGAAGGCCGAGCCTGCCGGCAGGAAGGAGACAATGCGAGTCATAGGATGTGGAAAGGGAGGAGAGTATGGTCGAAGAGGCAGAATCAGGAGACAGGAGGGAGAAGGATTTAGCAGAAGGGATAGATGAGAGGATAGAAGAGGAGAGAGTAGTGGGAGAGAGAGAGTGAAGATTGCGACGGGGCATGACCATCTGGGTAGGGTCTCAGTGGCTAGGGTTGGAGGAAAGGGAGACAGAAAAGGAAACAAAGTAGTGATCAGAGACCTGGAGGGGGGTTGCAGTGAGATCAGAAGGCGATCAGCCTCTAGTAAAGATGAGGTCAAGCGTATTTCCTGCCTTGTGAGTTGGAGGGGATTGTGAAAGGGTGAGGTCAAAAGAGGCAAGGAGGGGAAAGAGAGAGTTGGATAGAAATGAATCGAAGGCAGACGACGGGAGGTTGAAGTCGCCAAGTACGAAGACCGGTGAGTCAGGAAATGAGCTTATCAAGGTGTCAAGCTCATTGAGGAACTATCCAAGGGCACCTGGTGGGCGATAGATGACAATAAGGTTAAGCTTGAGTGGACAAGTGACAATGACAGCATGGAATTTAAACGAAGAGATGGACAGGTGAGAGAGGGAGAGAAGAGTAGGAGAAATGAGTAGCCCTGTGCCATCACCGTGACGACCAGATGCTCTCGGACTATGAGGGAACACGTAGTCAGATGAAGAAAGAGCAGCTGGAGTAGCAGTGTTTCTCTGGGGTTGATCCATCTCTCAGTCAGGGCCAAAAAAGTCAAGAGACTGAAGGGCAGCATAGGCTGAGATGAACTCGGCATTCTTGACCACAGATCGGCAGTTCCAAACGCTGCCAGAGACCCGGAATTCCACATGGGTTGTGCGCGCAGGGTCCACTAAATTAGAAGGGTTGCAGCCAAGGGGTGGGGAACTTCTGTAAAGCCTACAGGGGGAGGTGTGAATGGGTATAGAAAACACACACAACTATGTGCATTTAATTTAATAATCACTGATATTAATATTACTCATTCCCCAAATTAAGATTGATCAAAAAAAGTAGATCATGAGTAAATCATCTTTGCCAGCAAATACAGTGTTGTTCTTTAAATAACCTGATCCTTTGGCAGCAAATACAGTGTTGTTCTTTAAATAACCTGAACCTTTGGCAGCAAATACAGTGTTGTTCTTTAAATAACCTGAACCTTTGGCAGCAAATACAGTGTTGTTCTTTAAATAACCTGAACCTTTGGCAGCAAATACAGTGTTGTTCTTTAAATAACCTGAACCTTTGGCAGCAAATACAGTGTTGTTCTTTCAATCACAGATATAAATAAATTCCTAAACAAAGATTGTCAAAAAAATTCAGAAACTAAAGTGTGGAACCTGAACCTTTTGGAAGGGAGTACATTGTTGTTATTGCTTTCTGTAACTATCCTAGCACTTGAAGATACAGTGGATGAAGATGTCAAACTGTTTGCAGCTTGCTTCCAGCATGGCACAGTACAATACAATCAATGAAACGCCCTGACATTCGCAACAGGAAGGATCTCTCTGCTTCACTGCCGTAAACACTTCTTCTTTGGGAGGGCTGAGCAGGTGTATAGGGAGCCAATCAAGATTTCAGATACAGGTCTGTTGTTGAGAAAGGCATGGTTTACTTCAGACAACAACACAACACAAGGCATTCTAACTAACAGTCTGTAAGAAGAAAATGTCCAACTCCTGTTGTTTGAGAATTGCTCCTTGTGAGAAAAGGTTATCTGGTACACTGCATTGGGGAACCCTGAACAACATGTTTCAGGGAAAGAAAACTGATCAATGTCTTATCTTTAAAAAGCAGAAAATATTACATTATATTGAACTTTCTGGGACCTTGAGCTATTATTTCTCATATCAATAACTTATGAAAATGTAATAAGATTGTATTTGACAGACAGAGAAATGACAAACATCTGAGATTTTTGATTAAGGAGTTTAGACATGATTCTTTGGGCTGACAGTTCTCTGGGCTGCCCATGGTGATGCTTGCATCAGACCACCCTATTCCCTACATAGTGCACTAATTTTGACCAAAGCCCTATGGGGACACAGACTACTTTATTCACTGGATCTCTGAACAACGTGGGAGGTTTATTTACTGGCTCATGCAGATGATCTATGTGTGCGGTGTTCTTGTCATATCATTTCAATGTAAATCAAGCCTTTGTGGAGAAGTCTTTGTCTAGAAATAATGCAATAGATAGGCAGTTCAGTAAAGCCTGCCTGGTCAACAACACCTTCATTAACAAAACTGAAATAAATTCTCTACAGTTTGCAGCAGTGTCTCTGCACTGTGCAGTGTGTGTCTGTGTAGTGTGTTCAGTCAGTGCACACACACCAGGATATGTTACTGCGTTTGCGGGGGCTTTACGGCACGGGCCGGTGATTTTCAGCTTTGACAGCAGGGCTGATCATCAATTATTATACCTCAGTGGATCAAATTAGCATATTCCCCCAATTCCAACGCCCCCAGCTCTGGAGCTGCGGCCCTGGCCTGTGGAGAGACCGAACCAGACTGAACCAGCTTAGTGGCTGGGTGCACCTGTAAGCTCAGTGACACCAACCAGCACAGCAGCAGAGAGAGAGAGAGAGAGAGAGAGAGAGAGAGAGAGAGAGAGAGAGAGAGAGAGAGAGAGAGAGAGAGAGAGAGAGAGAGAGAGAGAGAGAGAGAGAGAGAGAGAGAGAGAAGAGAGAGAGAGAGAGCAGGGGGAGGGAGAGAGAGAGAGAGAGAGAGAGAGAGAGAGAGAGAGAGAGAGAGAGAGAGAGAGAGAGAGAGAGAGAGAGAGAGAGAGAGAGAGAGAGAGAGAGAGAGAGAGAGGGGCAGGGACACGCCGCGAGACAACATCTGCTTCCCCTGGTGTCTGACTGAGTTAAGCCAACTGCAGAATCAAGGGCACAACTAGAGGCATTTTATTGTATCTATTTTAACAAAGCTATACTGGATGGATGTGTCTTCAAGAGATGCTCTACTCTCTCTATACACCTCTATTTATCTGGGTCTGTCTTCAAGAGATGCTCTACTCTCTCTATACAACTCTATTTATCTGGGTCTGTCTTCAAGAGATGCTCTACTCTCTCCATACAACTCTCTTTATCTGGGTCTGTCTTCAAGAGATGATCTACTCTCTCTATACAACTCTATTTATCTGGGTCTGTCTTCAAGAGATGCTCTACTCTCTCTATACAACTCTATTTATCTGGGTCTGTCTTCAAGAGACGCTCTACTCTCTCCATACAACTCTCTTTATCTGGGTCTGTCTTCAAGAGATGATCTACTCTCTCTATACAACTCTATTTATCTGGGTCTGTCTTCAAGAGATGCTCTACTCTCTCTATACAACTCTATTTATCTGGGTCTGTCTTCAAGAGATGCTCTACTCTCTCTATACAACTCTATTTATCTGGGTCTGTCTTTAAGAGATGCTCTACTCTCTCTATACAACTCTATTTATCTGGGTCTTTTTTGGATATGTGTATTTCCTAATAACGGCTGGGACGGAGCAAATGGAATGGCAACCATGTGTTTGATGTGTTTGATACCATTCCACTAATTCCACTCCAGCCATTACCACGAGCCCGTCCTCCCCAATTAAGGTGGCACCAGCCTCCTGTGGTGTATTTCCTTCCCCCGACTCACTCTAAGCCGTGTCGTATGTGTCTGTCTGTCTCCCTTCTCTCTACAGTCTACTTTATTCTATTCACTGTACATCATGAAGCATTTAAACATTATTGTTTCAGACAGAATTCATTCAACAACGTTCATGTCTTTTAGCACAATAGACACCGGATTGGGGAGACAGAGCATTTCAAATATGGCTTAAAATAAAAAAAAGATTATAAAAGAAAATGTGTATCTGCCGTTTCTCCTCTTTTTTTTGGTGATTTCTCCACAGTATTGATGATTCGTTCTGAGATGATATTTCTGTCATGTGTTTTTCTTGTCTTCAGTTGTCTACACACATTACTGTTCGGAAAATGCCTGACACCCACATCCAGTGGGAGCTGTATTTAAGTAGAATGAGGAGAAATCAGTACAATCAAGCCATGAGTCTGGGGGGGATTGGGGGACAAAGGGACCGTTAAGACACAGACTGCCTGTGTTTTGTTGGCAGGGAGATAGATGCCAGGCCAGGCATGGCAGGCAGATGACTGACCTCGTGGCTGCCACATAGCCTTGAGGTCTCACAGATGTCTCTGCCGCAGCATCTCTCTCGCCTCACAGAAGAGAGAGCAGCTAGCTAGGGCTGAGAACATGACCATGGCAAATGTCATGAATGTTTCAATTTCGCCTGATGATGATGATGGAGCACAACTGCCAGGTTTATGTGTCCAATGTCAAGCCCTTTCAAAAGCCTCCTGTCATTTTCTGTTAGGACAAACATTTCCTGCGGCTAACTACAGGGCCTCCCAGCCCCCACCTCCCTCAACTCTCTTTTCTCCTCAAATCCATCCTGCGTGTCGGCAGTGTTTGTTTGTCATTTAGCAGACGCGCTTATCCAGAGCGACTTACAGGAGCAATAAGGGTTAAGTGCCTTGCTCAAGGGCACGTCGACAGATTTTTCACCTAGTCAGCTCGGGGATTAGAACCAGCTACCTTTCGGTTACTGGCACAACGCTCTTAACCACTAAGCTACCTGCCGCCACTTTTCTACACATTCAGCGAAACGCTTCTTCTTTTCCTAAACTCATTCTATTTGTCTGTGTTACTGGCCTGTGAGTGGTCCTCTGAAGTGATCTATTTGTCTGTGTTACTGGCCTGTGAGTGGTCCTCTGAAGTGATCTATTTGTCTGTGTTACTGGCCTTATGAGTGGTCCTCTGAAGTGATCTATTTGTCTGTGTTACTGGCCGTATGAGTGGTCCTCTGAAGTGATCTATTTGTCTGTGTTACTGGCCTTATGAGTGGTCCTCTGAAGTGATCTATTTGTCTGTGTTACTGGCCTGTGAGTGGTCCTCTGAAGTGATCTATTTGTCTGTGTTACTGGCCTTATGAGTGGTCCTCTGAAGTGATCTATTTGTCTGTGTTACTGGCCTGTGAGTGGTCCTCTGAAGTGATCTATTTGTCTGTGTTACTGGCCTGTGAGTGGTCCTCTGAAGTGATCTATTTGTCTGTGTTGCTGGCCGTATGAGTGGTCCTCTGAAGTGATCTATTTGTCTGTGTTACTGGCCGTATGAGTGGTCCTCTGAAGTGATCTATTTGTCTGTGTTACTGGCCTGTGAGTGGTCCTCTGAAGTGATCTATTTGTCTGTGTTACTGGCCGTATGAGTGGTCCTCTGAAGTGATCTATTTGTCTGTGTTACTGGCCTTATGAGTGGTCCTCTGAAGTGATCTATTTGTCTGTGTTACTGGCCTGTGAGTGGTCCTCTGAAGTGATCTATTTGTCTGTGTTACTGGCCTTATGAGTGGTCCTCTGAAGTGATCTATTCGTCTGTGTTACTGGCCTTATGAGTGGTCCTCTGAAGTGATCTATTTGTCTGTGTTACTGGCCGTATGAGTGGTCCTCTGAAGTGATCTATTTGTCTGTGTTACTGGCCGTATGAGTGGTTCTCTGAAGTGATCTATTTGTCTGTGTTACTGGCCTGTGAGTGGTCCTCTGAAGTGATCTATTTGTCTGTGTTACTGGCCTTATGAGTGGTCCTCTGAAGTGATCTATTTGTCTGTGTTACTGGCCTGTGAGTGGTCCTCTGAAGTGATCTATTTGTCTGTGTTACTGGCCTGTGAGTGGTCCTCTGAAGTGATCTATTTGTCTGTGTTGCTGGCCGTATGAGTGGTCCTCTGAAGTGATCTATTTGTCTGTGTTACTGGCCGTATGAGTGGTCCTCTGAAGTGATCTATTTGTCTGTGTTACTGGCCTGTGAGTGGTCCTCTGAAGTGATCTATTTGTCTGTGTTACTGGCCGTATGAGTGGTCCTCTGAAGTGATCTATTTGTCTGTGTTACTGGCCTTATGAGTGGTCCTCTGAAGTGATCTATTTGTCTGTGTTACTGGCCTGTGAGTGGTCCTCTGAAGTGATCTATTTGTCTGTGTTACTGGCCTTATGAGTGGTCCTCTGAAGTGATCTATTCGTCTGTGTTACTGGCCTTATGAGTGGTCCTCTGAAGTGATCTATTTGTCTGTGTTACTGGCCGTATGAGTGGTCCTCTGAAGTGATCTATTTGTCTGTGTTACTGGCCGTATGAGTGGTTCTCTGAAGTGATCTATTTGTCTGTGTTACTGGCCTTATGAGTGGTCCTCTGAAGTGATCTATTTGTCTGTGTTACTGGCCTGTGAGTGGTCCTCTGAAGTGATCTATTTGTCTGTGTTACTGGCCTGTGAGTGGTCCTCTGAAGTGATCTATTTGTCTGTGTTACTGGCCTTATGAGTGGTCCTCTGAAGTGATCTATTTGTCTGTGTTACTGGCCTTATGAGTGGTCCTCTAAAGTGATCTATTTGTCTGTGTTACTGGCCTGTGAGTGGTCCTCTGAAGTGATCTATTTGTCTGTGTTACTGGCCTTATGAGTGGTCCTCTGAAGTGATCTATTTGTCTGTGTTACTGGCCTTATGAGTGGTCCTCTGAAGTGATCTATTTGTCTGTGTTACTGGCCTGTGAGTGGTCCTCTGAAGTGATCTATTTGTCTGTGTTACTGGCCTGTGAGTGGTCCTCTGAAGTGATCTATTTGTCTGTGTTGCTGGCCGTATGAGTGGTCCTCTGAAGTGATCTATTTGTCTGTGTTACTGGCCGTATGAGTGGTCCTCTGAAGTGATCTATTTGTCTGTGTTACTGGCCTGTGAGTGGTCCTCTGAAGTGATCTATTTGTCTGTGTTACTGGCCGTATGAGTGGTCCTCTGAAGTGATCTATTTGTCTGTGTTACTGGCCTTATGAGTGGTCCTCTGAAGTGATCTATTTGTCTGTGTTACTGGCCTGTGAGTGGTCCTCTGAAGTGATCTATTTGTCTGTGTTACTGGCCTGTGAGTGGTCCTCTGAAGTGATCTATTTGTCTGTGTTACTGGCCTTATGAGTGGTCCTCTGAAGTGATCTATTTGTCTGTGTTACTGGCCTTATGAGTGGTCCTCTAAAGTGATCTATTTGTCTGTGTTACTGGCCTGTGAGTGGTCCTCTGAAGTGATCTATTTGTCTGTGTTACTGGCCTTATGAGTGGTCCTCTGAAGTGATCTATTTGTCTGTGTTACTGGCCTGTGAGTGGTCCTCTGAAGTGATCTATTTGTCTGTGTTACTGGCCTGTGAGTGGTCCTCTGAAGTGATCTATTTGTCTGTGTTACTGGCCTCATGAGTGGTCCTCTGAAGTGATCTATTTGTCTGTGTTACTGGCCTGTGAGTGGTCCTCTGAAGTGATCTATTTGTCTGTGTTACCTGCCTTATGAGTGGTCCTCTGAAGTGATCTATTTGTCTGTGTTACTGGCCGTATGAGTGGTCCTCTGAAGTGATCTATTTGTCTGTGTTACTGGCCTTATGAGTGGTCCTCTGAAGTGATCTATTTGTCTGTGTTACTGGCCTTATGAGTGGTCCTCTGAAGTGATCTATTTGTCTGTGTTACTGGCCTGTGAGTGGTCCTCTGAAGTGATCTATTTGTCTGTGTTACTGGCCGTATGAGTGGTCCTCTGAAGTGATCTATTTGTCTGTGTTACTGGCCGTATGAGTGGTCCTCTGAAGTGATATATTTGTCTGTGTTACTGGCCGTATGAGTGGTCCTCTAAAGTGATCTATTTGTCTGTGTTACTGGCCTGTGAGTGGTCCTCTGAAGTGATCTATTTGTCTGTGTTACTGGCCTTATGAGTGGTCCTCTGAAGTGATCTATTTGTCTGTGTTACTGACCTGTGAGTGGTCCTCTGAAGTGATCTATTTGTCTGTGTTACCGGCCTTATGAGTGGTCCTCTGAAGTGATCTATTTGTCTGTGTTACTGGCCGTATGAGTGGTCCTCTGAAGTGATCTATTTGTCTGTGTTACTGGCCTTATGAGTGGTCCTCTGAAGTGATCTATTTGTCTGTGTTACTGGCCGTATGAGTGGTCCTCTGAAGTGATCTATTTGTCTGTGTTACTGGCCTGTGAGTGGTCCTCTGAAGTGATCTGTTTGTCTGTGTTACTGGCCGTATGAGTGGTCCTCTGAAGTGATCTATTTGTCTGTGTTACTGGCCTTATGAGTGGTCCTCTGAAGTGATCTATTTGTCTGTGTTACTGGCCTTATGAGTGGTCCTCTGAAGTGATCTATTTGTCTGTGTTACTGGCCTGTGAGTGGTCCTCTGAAGTGATCTATTTGTCTGTGTTACTGGCCTTATGAGTGGTCCTCTGAAGTGATCTATTTGTCTGTGTTACTGGCCTGTGAGTGGTCCTCTGAAGTGATCTATTCGTCTGAGGACACCAATTTATCAGAGAGTCTGTGTATACATCTATCACAGAGGAGATGAGATAGAGGGGTTTGGGTGAGTGGAGTAATCACGGGAACACCTGGATTAAATTATCGTGCATGGAGACGCCGTAGAGTGCTCTCGGTTTCAACACGGCGGGAGTGCTACTACTATTTGATGAAGTTTCATTGCATAATGTGACAATGTGGCATTTAGTATTCTGATCAGGATTGGACCTAGAAATATGAAATGGATAATGTTCTTGATGATTTTTGCACAGTACTTAAAATAGTTGCTTGACAAATAAAAAATGTAATATGTCAAAACTCAATTCTAAAAAATGAACATAACTTATAGTGATTAGTCAGTCCAGAATAACTCTAGATTTAGAATGCATTAGTTGCTATTATTCCTGTCGTGTTTTCTAATAAAATTGAAAAATGAGGATCGTGACTGTCAGGATTCATTCTACAAAGGTCACGCACAGACTAATTTCCCTAAACACACCGTGTTACCCATTACAGCATGCATTATACACTTAATCAGCCATCCAATTTATCTTGTTATGTTCATACAACATGATATCCGTGCTTCACAGTGACAATAGTGAAGGTTTTAGAATAGCCTCACCATATGTTCTAGATTGGAACAACGTGCTGTTCCCTGGATATAAGGACAGTACATGTCAGTAGACGTTACGACTGAGGCAGTGTCTCAAATGGAACTCTATTCCCTACTGTGTGTAGTGCACTACTTTTGACCAGAGACCCTATATGTAGGGAATAAGGTGCAATTGGGGACGAGTCACCTGGAAATACAACCCCTCTGATGTGGAGCCTGTTCAGCCATCGGGGGACATATTGATGCACAGTTATTTTGGTCAATAAGTCCTTCTAAAGCTGAGCAAAACCCGTCCTCATCCGTGAGACAGTCTGAATGTGAAAGATGAGGAAGGAAGGGATGAGACTGAGCATATTAATCTATTCATAGTGTTATCTCTTAAAGGTAAAGGAGAGTCAAACCAACCCTGACCTCAGGCCTTCTTAAATGCAGATGTCAACAGCGTGGCATACACTGTGCCACTAGAGATCCTGGTTCGAATCCAGGCTCTGTCATAGCCGGCCACGACCGGGAGACCCATGGGGTGGCGCACAATTGGCCCAGCGTCGTCCAGGGTAGGGGAGGGAATGGCCGGCAGGGATGTAGCTCAGTTGGTAGAGCATGGTGTTTGCAACGCCAGGGTTGTGGGTTCGATTCCCACGGGGGGCCAGTATGAAAAAATAAAAAATAATAATGTATGCACTCACTAACTGTAAGTCGCTCTGGATAAGAGCGTCTGCTAAATGACTAAAAATGTAAAAATGAGTGCACAAAACATTAGGAACACCTGCTCTTTCCATGACATAGACTGACCAGGTGAATCCAGGTGAGAGCAATGATCCCTTAATGATGTCACCTGTTAAAACCTCTTCAATCAGTGTAGATGAAGGGGAGGAGACAGGTTAAAGGATGTTTAAGCCTTGAGACATGGATTGCTTATATGTGACATTCAGAGGGTGAATGAGCCAGACAAAATATTTGAGTTCTTGTGTGCGTCAAGAACTGCCACGCCGTTGGGTTTTTCACGCTCAACAGTTTCCTGTGTGTATCAAGAATGGTCCACCACCCAAAGGACATCCAGCCAACTTCACACAACTGTGGGAAGCATTGAAGTCAACATGGGCCAGCATCCCCGTGGAACGCTTTCGACACCTTGTAGAGTCCATGCCCCAACGAATTGAGGCTGTTCTGTATCAACCTCTATTGCATTGACAATTTCATACAAATAGCTACTTATATTTCAAAATTGGTAGACTAATAATGCCATGTTAGATATAAGGTCCAGCCAACTTGACACAACTGCTGTTTGCAGTAAAATATTTCCAAGATTCGCTTAGATTGGCATTGGATGATGTCATAACAGTGAAGAAATGCGTTAGAAATAGAGGCAATGTAATAATCTATCTATAACAAAAGGCTTTAAATATTGTAACGTCTATCTATAACAAATGGCTTTAAATAAATAATCAGCATCTATCTATCTGTTATGGTCTCCCATGGTTCATTTGACATTTTAGTCATTTAGCAGACGCTCTTATCCAGAATGCAACCTGAATGTTACTCCTTCAGATGCAGGAGGAACCCTGTAGCTCAGTTGGTAGAGCATGGCGTTTTTAGACTGGCTAGCCCCCACACCCAATACACTGTATAGACTGGCTAGCCCCCACACCCAATACACTGTATAGACTGGCTAGCCCCCACACCCAATACACTGTATAGACTGGCTAGCCCCCACACCCAATACACTGTATAGACTGGCTAGCCCCCACACCCAATACACAACCCTGGAAAGCTGTCAGCAAAGAGAAACAGGTGTATGTTTCTGTAGAGGGCCCCTGTGGGGTTCTGGTCAATAGTAGTGCACTTAATGGGTAATAGGGTGTAATTTGGGATACAGGCAAGGTATACAGCCTACTGTGCAGTACAGTATATCCAGTCTAAGACATCATTAGATATGTCCAGTCTAAGACATCATGTCACGCCCTGACTCAGGGGACGCTTATATGTTGAGTCAGGGTGTGTATATTCTTTGTTGTGGGTTTTCTATGTTTTGATCTATTATGTGTAGATCTATGTTGGCCGGGGTGGTTCCCAATCAGAGGCAGCTGTCGCTCGTTGTCTCTGATTGGGGACCATACTTAGGCAGCCTATTGGCACTAGTGGGTTGTGGGATCTTGTTCCGTGTAAGGTATGTTGTGTGTTCTACCATGTACGTATGTCACGCTGCGCCTTGGTCCGTCCCGTCATTAAACGAAACGTGACAGAAGATCCCACCAAACGAGGACCAAGCAGCGTGCCCAGGCGGAGAGGATGGCCATGTCACAGGTGGCCGATTTGTGGTCATGGGAGGAGATATTCGCGGGGAAAGGACCATGGGCTAAGGTAGATGCCCAGGCAGGAGAGGAGCAATGGCAACACGGAGGAGGCCGGTCGAGGAGGAAGCCCGAGAAGCAGCCCCAAGAAAATGTTTGGGGGGGGCACACGGGGTGGTTGGTGGAGCCTAGGGTTAGAGCAGAGTCAACTCCCCGTACTCACGCGAAGAGGCGTATCACTGGGCAAGCTCCGTGTTTTGCGGAGCTACGTACTGTGTCGCCAGTGCGCCGGCACAGTCCTGTACGTCCTGTGCTTGCACCACGCACGTGCCGTGCGAAGATGGGCATCCAGCCAGGACGGGGTGTGCCGGCTCAACGCTCCTGGTCTCCAGTATGCCTCCTCGGTCCCGCATATCCTGCGCCAGTTCCATGAACTGTATCGCCAGTGCGCGTGCACAGCCCAGTGCGTCCTGTGCCAGCGCCCCGCACGTGTAGTGCAAAAGTGGGCAGCCAGCCAGGACGGGTTGTGCCAGCTCTCCGTTCCAGACCTCCAGTCTGCCTTCGCAGCCCGGCCCGGCCTGTTCCTGCCCCTCGCACCAAACTAGTGGTGCGCGTCGCCAGCCCGGACCGGCCTGTTCCTGCCCCTCACACCAAGCCAGTGGTGCGCGTCGCCAGTCCGGCCCGGCCTGTTCCTGCTCCTCGCACCAAGCCAGTGGTGCGCGTCACCCGCCAGGCCCGTCCCTGTTCCTGCTCCTCGCACCAAGACAGTAGTGCGCGTCGCCAGCCCGGCCCGGCCTGTTCCTATTCCTCGCACCAAGGCAGTGGTGCGCGTCGCCAGCCCGGCCCGTTCCTGCTCCTCGCACCAAGCCAGTGGTGCGCGTCGCCAGCCCGGCCCGGCCTGTTCCTGCTCCTCGCACCAAGCCAGTGGTGCGCATCGCCAGCCCGGCCCGGCCTGCTCCTGCTCCTCGCACCAAGCCAGTGGTGCGCGTCGCCAGCCCGGCCCGGCCTGTTCCTGCTCCTCGCAGCAAGCCAGTGGTGCGCGTCGCCAGCCCGGCCCGGCCTGTTCCTGCTCCTCGCACCAAGCCAGTGGTGCGCGTCTCCAGCCCGGCCCGGCCTGTTCCTGCTCCTCGCACCAAGCCAGTGGTGCGCGTCGCCAGTCCGGCCCGGCCTGTTCCTGCTCCTCGCACCAAGCCAGTGGTGCGTGTTCCTAGTCCGGTTCGGCCCGTGCCTGCTCCTCGCACCAGACCAGTGGTGCGTATGTCCAGTCCAGCACGGCCCGTACCCGTTCCACCGGTGCCTGGTCTGGCACCGGTCAGCTGTTCCACTACGGAGCCAGAGCAGTCCGCTCCACCGGTGCCTGATCCAGCTCCGGTCAGCTGCTCCACTCCGGAGCCAGAGCAGTCCGCTCCACCGGTGCCTGATCCAGCTCCGGTCAGCTGCGTCACTCCGGAGCCAGAGCAGTCCGCTCCACCGGGGTCAAATCCAGCTACGGTCAGCTGCTCCACTCCGGAGTCAGAGCAGTCCGCTCCACCGGTGCCTGATCCAGTGCCGGTCAGCTGTTCCACTACGGAGCCAGAGCAGTCCGCTCCACCGGGGTCCAGTCCAGCTACGGTCAGCGGCTCCACTCCGGAGCCAGAGCAGTCCGCTCCACCGGTGCCCAGTCCAGCTCCGGTCAACGGCTCCAGTCCAGACCATGACGTCAGCCCCTCTCCAGGTTCGGGGTCTCCCACACCAGGGTCCAGACAGGGCCTGGCGTATCGTGGGAGGAAGGAGAGGGGAAGTAGCGCGCCGAGGTCCAGACCAGACCAGGGGTGCAACAGGGAGGCGGAGAGTGAGAGGTCGTCACACCCTGAGCCGGATCCGCCTCCGAGGCGGATTATCCACCCGGCCCCTACCCTGTTATGTTTATGTTGTGCGGTCGGAGTCCGCACCTTTGGGGAGGGGTACTGTCACACCCTGACTGTTAGATATATCCAGTCTAAGACATCATTAGATATGTCCAATATGTCCAGTCTAAGACATCATTAGATATATCCAATATGTCCAGTCTAAGACATCATTAGATATGTCCAGTCTAAGACATCATTAGATATGTCCAGTCTAAGACATCATTAGATATATCCAGTCTAAGACATAATTAGATACAGTGGGGAGAACAAGTATTTGATACACTGCCGATTTTGCAGGTTTTCCTACTTACAATGCATGTAGAGGTCTGTAATTTTTTATCATAGGTACACTTCAACTGTGAGAGACGTAATCTAAAACAAAAATCCAGAAAATCACATTGTATGATTTTTTAAGTAATTCATTTGCATTTTATTGCATGACATAAGTATTTGATACATCAGAAAAGCAGAACTTAATATTTGGTACAGAAACCTTTGTTTGCAATTACAGAGATCGAATGTTTCCTTTAGGTCTTAACCAGGTTTGCACACACTGCAGCAGGGATTTTGGCCCACTCCTCCATACAGACCTTCTCCAGATCCTTCAGGTTTCGGGGCTGTCGCTGGGCAATACGGACTTTCAGCTCCCTCCAAAGATTTTCTATTGGGTTCAGGTCTGGATACTGGCTAGGCCACTCCAGGACCTTGAGATGCTTCTTACGGAGCCACTCCTTAGTTGCCCTGGCTGTGTGTTTCGGGTCGTTGTCATGGTGGAAGACCCAGCCACGACCCATCTTCAATGCTCTTACTGAGGGAAGGAGGTTGTTGGCCAAGATCTCGTGATACATGGCCCCATCCATCCTCCCCTCAATACGGTGCAGTCGTCCTGTCCCCTTTGCAGAAAAGCATCCCCAAAGAATTATGTTTCCACCTCCATGCTTCATGGTTGGGATGGTGTTCTTGGGGTTGTATTCATCCTTCTTCTTCCTCCAAACACGGCGAGTGGAGTTTAGACCAAAAAGCTATATTTTTGTCTCATCAGACCACATGACCTTCTCCCATTCCTCCTCTGGATCATCCAGATGGTCATTGGCAAACTTCAGACGGGCCTGGACATGCGCTGGCTTGAGCAGGGGGACCTTGCGTGCGCTGCAGGACTTTAATCCATGACGGCGTAGTGTGTTACTAATGGTTTTCTTTGAGACTGTGGTCCCAGCTCTCTTCAGGTAATTGACCAGGTCCTGCTGTGTAGTTCTGGGCTGATCCCTCACCTTCCTCATGATCTTGCATGGAGCCCCAGACCGAGGGTGATTGACCGTCATCTTGAACTTCTTCCATTTTCTAATAATTGCGCCAACAGTTGTTGCCTTCTCACCAAGCTGCTTGACTATTGTCCTGTAGCCCATCGCAGCCTTGTGCAGGTCTACAATTTTATCCCTGATGTCCTTACACATCTCTCTGGTCTTGGCCATTGTGGAGATGTTGGAGTCTGTTTGATTGAGTGTGTGGACATGTGTCTTTTATACAGGTAACGAGTTCAAACAGGTGCAGTTAATACAGGTAATGAGTGGAGAACAGGAGGGCTTCTTAAAGAAAAACTAACAGGTCTGTGAGAGCCGGAATTCTTACTGGTTGGTAGGTGATCAAATACTTATGTCATGCAATAAAATGCAAATGAATTACATAAAAATCATACAATGTGATTTTCTGGATTTTTGTTTTAGATTCCGTCTCTCACAGTTGAAGTGTACATCTGATAAAAATTACAGACCTCTACATGCATTGTAAGTAGGATAACCTGCAAAATCAGCAGTGTATCAAATACTTGTTCTCCCCACTGTATGTCCAATATGTCCAGTCTAAGACATCATTCAGCACCACATAAAAGTTTTTGTGATGAAAGTAAACTGTACCTTAACTGATAATGAAGCTTGGACTGAAGGTGTTAACGAGATCATAGTCAACTAGGTTGTATCTAAGACTTTAAGAATGTTTTCCCTCTCCTGCACCTTCAAATATCCTAGTCGGTTTATGAAGAGCAATGTAGATTCCATTTCAGGAATCACAGCGTCAGTGGAATGTAACACAGTGGAATGTAACGCAGTGGAATGTAACACAGTGGAGTGTAACACAGTGTAATGTTGGGCTATTGTGCTGGGCTGTTTGAAGTGTATCCCTGCAGAGTTCAGAATACATTGTCCAGAGACACAATCAAACTTGGGCGGCTATTGATCCACTTCCAAACCATGACATGAGACTTACCGAACATGTTAACACATTGAGAATGGGGTATTTTAATTGAACAGGTCTTTTGAAAGTCCACTCAAAGTCATTACGGTTTAACTAGCAGCTCTACATAGAGAACAGAGAGTATATCCTGTCAAGTAGCTAACCTCCTTTTTTCCTCTCTCCCTGAACTTTGATGTCCTGTCCTAGGAGGGAGAGAACTTTAACTATCTGAGTTTTAAATCATAACATCCTGTAGGACACACTATCAACAAATGGTGGATTTTAAAGGCAGTGATAAATACGTTGTTATCACTGAAAGGTATCAGTTTCTCATTAAAAAAAGTTGTTTAATACCCTCTTTTAAAAGTTAATTTAAAAAGCTAATCTGAGATTTTTTTTGGGGGGGGGGGCAGAGTTAATCAAAAAAAGACACTCATATAAATGCTCTTAGTGAGCCCAAACTAGCACGTTGGATTTGAAGATGTAGATTACATTTTCATGTAAAGATGTAGGCCTATCATTTACTGTGCACTACAGTGCTCTGTTGCCTTTAGGCCCTAGCATGTTGGCATCATGGGCTACATATGGACAGTATCAACTTCAGTCAGTGCTTGGCAGCACAACAAAGTAACTCCTAATGCTCTCAAAAATAGGTTTCTAACATGACACTTAGGCTCTTCTAGGGAAGGACATTCCAGTGATTTGAGTTGACTCCACCAGATCAATAGCTTGTCTCTTGGTCCAAACCACTCTTGTGGTATTTGAACCAGATGAAACAAGGATTCCCCTCCACATCACCTCTGAGAGACTCAGACACTTCCGTGAAATCCCACTGGCTAGGTTGGATATAGATGAGTCCATTTAAATCCCCCCCAGACTCATGCTGAGACCTTAACCGGTCAGAAAAAAGAGAACAAAACCATCTGATATCATCTAATAAGGATCGCCGTAATGTATGTAGGTTAATACTGACTGTTGCTTCATTTAGCTCTGTTGCTGCCCCACTGGGGCAGATGCTGTAGAAGGTTCTGGAAGCCTGTGGCACTGAGGGTTTTTATATTATGTTATTTATTTATCAACTATCAGAAAATAGCAGAAACAATCTGGTGTAAACAATCTAACAGAGCAGTTTAGAAGCACCTTAAAAATGATGAAATACAGACGCTAATCAAAAAGTAATGAGGAAGCTAGATGGATAACACAGGTAATAATGATGAGGTAGCTAGATCAATGAAAGGTGGATAACACAGGTAATGAATATGAGGTAGCTAGATCAATGAAAGGTGGATAACACAGGTAATAATGATGAGGTAGCTAGATCAATGAAAGGTGGATAACACAGGTAATGAATATGAGGAAGCTAGATCAATGGAAGATGGATAACACAGGTAATAATGATGAGGTAGCTAGATCAATGAAAGGTGGATAACACAGGTAATGAATATGAGGTAGCTAGATCAATGAAAGGTGGATAACACAGGTAATAATGATGAGGTAGCTAGATCAATGAAAGATGGATAACACAGGTAATAATGATGAGGTAGCTAGATCAATGAAAGATGGATAACACAGGTAATGAATATGAGGAAGCTAGATCAATGAAAGATGGATAACACAGGTAATGAATATGAGGTAGCTAGATCAATGGAAGATGGATAACACAGGTAATGAATATGAGGAAGCTAGATAGAGTGCCACATACAGTATACAACTTTTTAAAGTTGTGTTGTTTCTGAGAACGGCAAATCTGTAGCCCCACAATCTACAATAAAGTACAAAAACCAACGTAGAAATATACTAAATAGATACATATCATTACTAAGATGTGGCTAGCTAACTGAGATATACTATATAGAGACATATCATTACTAAGATGTGGCTAGCTAACTGAGATATACTATATAGAGACATATCATTACTAAGATGTGGCTAGCTAACAGAGATATACTAAATAGATACATATCATTACTAAGATGTGGCTAGCTAACTGAGATATACTAAATAGATACATATCATTACTAAGATGTGGCTAGCTAACTGAGATATACTAAATAGATACATATCATTACTAAGATGTGGCTAGCTAACTGAGATATACTAAATAGATACATATCATTACTAAGATGTGGCTAGCTAACTGAGATATACTAAATAGATACATATCATTATTAAACTGTGGCTAGCTAACTGAGATATACTAAATAGATACATATCATTACTAAGATGTGGCTAGCTAACTGAGATATACTAAATAGATACATATCATTATTAAACTGTGGCTAGCTAACTGAGATATACTAAATAGATACATATCATTATTAAACTGTGGCTAGCTAACTGAGATATACTAAATAGATACATATCATTACTAAGATGTGGCTAGCTAACTGAGATATACTAAATAGATACATATCATTATTAAACTGTGGCTAGCTAACTGCATAATGGATCAGAATATTAGGCTGGATAAAACATCTGAACTACAGTGTGTCTGTTCAGGGTTCCTCTGGTTGCTAATGACATTGTACCACTAATTATGCATAATTCCAGTGGGCTGAATGGATGCGATCACATTGCAAATGATAAGTCATTGGTCAGTGTCACAATGTTTCCGTAGAAAAATTCAACTGGGAATGGAGATTTGCATAAATGAATGTAATTAACAACCACATTCATTACTTCTAATTGCGTAACATAATGAGTTCTCTGAAACTGAAACCCAGATTGAATTCATATTATATTAAACATTTTAGTGTACAGTAGAGCAGCATCCTCTTCCCCTGAGATATGACTGACTGCAACGTTTCCTAAAAACGTTGTCTGAATCTATCCCAACTACCGACAGACGGCAGTTATCTGCGCTAAACCAGACAGAGAGCAACCACACATAGAGGGGGGGGGGGGGACAATGAAAATTCAACAGGAACCTGTTGAAATAGTTGAAACAGTATTATAAGTATGCTTTTATCAAATTATTGTACTCATCAAATTCAGTATGGTAAAACGTTCACCGTGTGAGGCTTTGTGTCAGCGTACTGAACTCTGAAAGCCTTTAATCAGATTAAAGCACTCCGGAAGACAGAATGCAGGTTGTCCGTCTGTTTTTTGTTTTTTTTACATTACAATGAAGACAGGAAAGGTCACCAAATTTTTATCCAAGTCTGGAATAAATAATAACCCCAAAAAATAATAATCGTGCTCATAATTACCCAGAAAGCACTTAGGGGGAAAGTGTACATCAAAAACTCTTGCTGTATGACTGCAACTGAAGGTCTACGTATGTTCAGATCTGTAATCTTATTATACTTACAGTTTATAAAAAGGATTGGCTTATTTTAATAGCGGCTTTAGATCTTGGAAAGACGAGGCATAAGCTGGTCATTTGAAAGCCATATGCCACAGATTAAGCTATATCTTTTTTTTTGTATTGTATTTGATCTATCTCTCGTTGACTAATACACGTCTACGAATGCTTTTAGCTGGTATGAAAGCTGGTGCTCCTAAATCCTCTGATTCGCAATAATATAGTCCTAGAATGAGGACATTACAAATTGTCTAGAGTACAAACTGTGTATTGTTTGAAAATTACTGAAGGATTTGGTTTGAGAGAATTATCGACAAGGCAGACTTTTCAGCACTTAACTTTGTCTGAGAGCCTACAGCCACGTCACGACATGAAAACCGTCATTCCCAAAAAGCCTTTTAGTATGTTATTAGAGAGGAATCCACATAATAACATAATAACTATCCCTAAAACAACACACACAATATTTTATGTTTATGTTTTTGGTGATTTTGATGCAAACTCGAAAGTGGGCCATCTCACTGATCAT
This sequence comes from Coregonus lavaretus, assembly GCF_964263955.1. Classification (NCBI taxonomy): domain Eukaryota; kingdom Metazoa; phylum Chordata; class Actinopteri; order Salmoniformes; family Salmonidae; genus Coregonus; species Coregonus lavaretus. The sequence goes on along the minus strand of NC_140019.1, from coordinate 37,789,873 downwards.
TATTACCCACATCAAATACAGGAAGTCTGGAACGACCGTTAAACGTGACGGCAAACAAATGAACAAACTCTGTTTTATTGATCTACACTTTTTCAAAATCTAATTATTGTATCTTATTTGGAGAAAAACAACAAACTGAGTCATATGATGATGAAGACCATCTTTCAGCACAAATGAGTGTTGCAGTCTACAGTCTGCCATTTCAGTTAGTGGAGGGTATAATATAATCAGTCTACAGTATGCCTGTTCAGTTAGTGGAGAGTAGAACAGAATAAGTCTACAGTCTGCCTGTTCAGATGCTGTAGAGTATTATAGAATCAGAACAGAAAGGGATTGACATATACAGCCGTGGTCAAAAGTTTTGAGAATGACACAAACTGCTTTCAGTTTTTATGATAGCAATTTGCATATACTCCAGAATGTTATGAAGAGTGATCAATTAATTGCAAAGTCCCTCTTTGCCATGAAAATGAACTTAATCCGCCAAAAACATTTCCACTGCATTTCAGCCATGCCACAAAAGGACCAGCTGACATCATGTCAGTGATTCTCTCGTTAACACAGGTGAGAGTGTTGACGAGGACAATGCTGGAGATCACTCTGTCATGCTGATTGAGTTAGAATAACAGACTGGAAGCTTTAAAAGGAGGGTGGTGCTTGAAATCATTGTTCTTCCTCTGTTAACCATGGTTACCTGCAAGGAAACACGTGCACAAAAAGGGCTTCACAGGCATGATATTGCTGCTAGTAAGATTGCACCTAAATCAACCATTTATTGGATCATCAAGAACTTCAAGGAGAGAGGTTCAATTGTTGTGAAGAAGGCTTTAGGGCGCCCAAGAAAGGCCAGCAAGCGCCAGGACCGTCTCCTAAAGAGGATTCAGCTGCGGGATCGGGGCACCACCAGTGCAGAGCTTGCTCAGGAATGGCAGCAGGCAGGTGTGAGTGCATCTGCATGCACAGTGAGGCGAAGACTTTTAGAGGATGGCCTGGTGTCAAGAAGGGCAGCGAGGAAGCCACTTCTCTCCAGGAAAAACATCAGGGACAGACTGATATTCTGCAAAAGGTACAGGGATTGGACTGCTGAAGACTGGGGTAAAGTCATTTTCTCTGATGAATCCCCTTTCCAATTGTTTGGGGTGTCCGGAAAAATGCTTGTCCGGAGAAGACAAGGTGAGCGCTACCATCAGTCCTGTGTCATGCCAACAGTAAAGCATCCTGAGACCATTCATGTGTGGGGTTGCTTCTCAGCCAAGGGAGTGGGCTCACTCACAATTTTGCCTAAGAACACAGTCATGAATAAAGAATGGTACCAACACATCCTCGAGAGCAACTTCTCCCAACCATCCAAGAACAGTTTGGTGACGAACAATGCCTTTTCCAGCATGATGGAGCACCTTGCCATAAGGCAAAAGTGATATCTAAGTGGCTCGGGAAAAAACATCGAAATGTTGGGTCCATGGCTAGGAAACTCCCCAGACCTTAATCCCATTGAGAACTTGTGGTAAATCCTCAAGAGGTGGGTGGACAAACAAAAACCCACAAATTCTGACAAACTCCAAGCATTGATTATGCAAGAATGGGCTGCCATCAGTCAGGATGTGGCCCAGAAGTTAATTGACAGCATGCCAGGGCGGATTGCAGAGGTCTTGAAAAAGAAGGGTCAACACTGCAAATATTGACTCTTTGCGTAAACTGAATGTAATTGTCAATAAAAGCCTTTGACACTTATGGAATGCTTGTAATTATACATCAGTATACCATAGTAACATCTGACAAAAATATCTAAAAACACTGATGCAGCAAACTTTGTGAAGACCAATACTGTGAAGACCAATACAATTCTCAAAACTTTTGACCACGACTGTAGATAACTAGGTAGCCATTTTCCTTTCCAAAAGCCTTTTTGGCAGGCATTACTTTCGTGATTGATAATCGGCACACTATGAACCACCTTGGCAATGGTAACCCACCAACTTCACAGCTAGGAGAAACACACAAACCAATGGTTACCTTGTCCATTTCCCATGTTGATAGATCCAATCCACATAATTATGCACGTCCGTCTGTATTAGAAGTTAAGTACAAAGCGATATAACCAAAAGGGACAGGTAAGATTTAACGTTGTGTTAATTGTTTTGGATGTGTACTTTTGTAAATGCCAGCTGTTGGGTGGCTTGGAGGGCGGAGCTAATAACAGATATGCTAATGACATTCATTTGTGCCTAAAACCTGTTTGTCAAGATGGGAGGAGGAGGAGGAGGAGGAGGAGGAGGAGGAGGAGGAAGAAATATAAAACACTCAGAGCGTTGTGTGGCGGAGACGACAACATAAGAGTGCTGACAGTCTGATAAAGTAAGCCTGGGGAAGGAAAGCAAAAGAGGCCATAAAATGAATAGCCTCCTAGCTCATAAATAACAGAAACATAAATGTCATATGAACTTTATTTCAAGAGCAGGTGGTCTAATAAAGATGCAGTTTTAAAGAGGAGTTGAGAAATTCATTGTCATAAGAAGGCCACATCCCCAGCCTGTTCCCAGATAGTTACTCAGCCCAACGTTGACATTCAAGACCTTGCTCACACCAAACACCTTTCAGAATACAAAGGCTTAGAAGTTGGGTTTTGGTTCTCCACCCCTCTCTTTCTCTATTCATTTTCTGCCTGTTTACTCCAATCCCTACACCTCTCTTTTCTCTTTTCTCCATCTCTTCTCCCTTTTCCTCATTCCTTTGTTCTTGTTCTTTACAAATTGAGACGACTGGATAAGAGATTTCCCCTGCCACGGCAGCCTGCTGCCCATTGATAAAACCATATCTAATCCATCTAGGGGCCCCTAATGCGCTCATCTCTGAGTCTGTCAACAGAGAGAGAATCTGTCTCTTCATTCTCTCCTTTAGAACCAAGAACTAAAGTGTCACGTTTTATCTGTGGACATTTTGGGGAGGAGATTGGCTTTCCATGTTCTTGGCAAAACATACAGTTCACGTCAACCAGTCTCCAGGTCTTCTTGATTTGTGTGGTCGAGATGTGTCTGATGGTTCAAACCTGCATTTTGCTACGTAAAAACACATCTACAGCACTTAACTGTTCTGTTAAACCATAAAACCAAGGTTACTTTTCTATATCATGAACAAGTCCTACTCTGCTATTCAACTGTTACTATTACATTGACATGAATTACACTTAGTGTAATAAAAAATACCATGAACAGGGAATATTTAGCTACACAGTGTTATGGAGGACATTCTGGTAAAATGACTGGTCACATAGTCCTCTTTTAATGTTGCATTCATTCCAGCACTTGGTCTCCACCACCATGCGACATCAATGCAGGGATTATATATCATTTTAACCTGGGTAGTTTGAGGCCTGAATGCTGATTGGCTGAAAGCCGTGGTATATCAGACCGTATACAACGGGTATGACAAAACATTAATTTGTATTGCTCTAATTACGTTGGTAACCAGTTTATAATAGCAATGAGGCACCTTGGGTGTTTGTGGTATATTGCCAATGTACCACGTCTAAGGGCTGTGTCCAGCCACTCCGCGTTGCGTCGTGCGTAAAAACAGCCCTTAGCCGTGGTATATCGGCCATATACCACATCCCCTCAGGCCTTATTGCTTAAATATACATGTTCAAATTAGCATTACATTCTCCAATCTCCAACTAATGTGCAACACATTTTCTTCTATGGGAATCTATCATGTAATAGAGACAGTATTTCATTGTTTGAGAAGGCAGTTTTATGAACCACACAATGTTTACATCATTGAATATTAATCAGAAGGTGAGCAGCAATTACATTACATCCAAATATAAATCATCATCACTATGAATCACCGTTATCGTCATGGGTATGATTTTATAGAGAGCAGCTGAGTAGGAGCAGGATCAACTGGTTATTATCATGAGAGACTTCTCTATTCTGTCTGCTTGGTCTAATATCATCTATCTAACTGGTTATTATCATGAGAGACTTCTCTAGTCTGTCTGCTTGGTCTAATATCATCTATCTAACTGGTTATTATCATGAGAGACTTCTCTATTCTGTCTGCTTGGTCTAATATCATCTATCTAACTGGTTATTATCATGAGAGACTTCTCTAGTCTGTCTGCTTGGTCTAATATCATCTATCTAACTGGTTATTATCACGAGAGACTTCTCTAGTCTGTCTGCTTGGTCTAATATCATCTATCTAACTGGTTATTATCATGAGAGACTTCTCTATTCTGTCTGCTTGGTCTAATATCATCTATCTAACTGGTTATTATCATGAGAGACTTCTCTATTCTGTCTGCTTGGTCTCACCAACAGAAAGCTCATCACAAAATACAAAGAACCCAAATATTATGTATGTATGTATGTAAATTCCAGTTCATTGTCAGATGCCACCCATCTTTTCTAATGTTTAACAAATGCATTCACATTCACACTAGTCCTGACACCCAATGGTTCTGTCAGAGCAGCACCAGAGAGGACAGAGTCCTGACACCCAATGGTTCTGTCAGAGCAGCACCAGAGAGGACAGGTGCAGGAGGAGCGGGTGTTGTCTCACATATAGCCAAGCCACAAATAATATACTGTATGTAGGTGCAGCAGTGGACGCTCCTCAGAGGAGGAATGGGAGGACCATCCTCCTCAGTGAATTTCATACAAATTTAAATTGTAAAACATTTAAAAAATTATCATTTTTAGATAAGACTATACTAAATATAATCCCGTCACCAAATAATTGAGTAAAAACACACAATTTTTAGTTGAATCAAAGAGAAAGAAAGACAATAATTAATTTCTTCCAAAATGAAGGAAAAGCAAGAGAGAAATAGAGAGAGAGAGAGAGATTTCGTCATTTTTTTCCACTTTCAGTTTCACTTACTTAGCTAGCAAATGCAGCTAGCTAGTTTAGCCTACTGAAACACCCTGGGCAAACAGAGGGATGCTATGTTAGCTAGCTGGCTATGACTTTCCAACACAACACGGGAACTCTTCCAAGTCAAGGTAAGCTTTTGGTATTACTAATTTATTGCCACCAGGGCTCGCTGGTGTAACTGCTTACTGACCGCACACTGTAATGTTACTGCATGATTATAGCGGGTTTACTAACGCTTTAGCTCTATTAGCTATATGTTGACTATGACGTTACTTTAGCCAATATGGTGACAACGATGTAGGCTGTTTGTAGCGATTATGATATGGTTTGGCTTGGAAAGGTTTTTTCGCCTGGTCACATACAGCTGATGTGTTGTGCATTGAAGTCCACAAACGAAGGGAAAAGGTGAGAGGAGGAGAGATGTGAGAAGGAATACAACATGGCTGCTATGAAAGTGAACTGTGTTTACGCGTGACCAGGAGTGTATTCATTCTTAAACGGAAGCAAATGGAACAAAATGGGGATAAACATATCTGAATCTGTCCAATAGAAACTCTTGTTTGCAACTGTTGGACTAATGATTACACCCTATATCAGCTAGATGCAGGCAAGGCGGTACTGAATGTCACTGTATGTCCATGTGTCACTGTCTGTCACCTCATATTTGTCTCTCAACCTGTGCGCACCTACGTTGTAAACTTTCATTCATAGGCTAGGTTGTAGCAACCTCATGATGGGTATAGAGAAAATGTGAGTATCATGTAGTTGCCTAAACCTATCGATGTTACATTGAACTGGGTGGGTGAATGGAATATGAATGACAGTCATCCAACATGCTGTAATAGAAATAAGGCCATGCTCATGAGAAAAAGATCGTCCTCCCTTAAACGGCACTGACCTCCACTGAGGTGCAGGCAAAGAAATCTGTTTTCATCATGTGCTGTCTTTGGAAAACACAAGAAGAAGAAGAAGAAGAAGAAGAAGAAGAAGAAGAAGAAGAAGAAGAAGAAGAAGAAGAAGAAGAAGAAGAAGAAGAAGAAGAAGGAGGAGGAGGAGGAGGAGGAGAAGGAGGAGGAGGAGGAGGAGGAGGAGGAGGAGGAGGAGAAGGAGAAGAAGAAGAAGAAGAAGAAGAAGAAGTAGAAGAAGAAGAAGAAGAAGAAGAAGAAGAAGAAGAAGAAGAAGAAGAAGTGCATTGAGTCGCCACTGACAGGAGCCGTGGATGGTATGGTAATTCATCTATAACGTTGATGTGTAGGACACAGACACAGGGAGAGGTAGGCAGTGGAGGGAGATATATGCTGACTCCCCTCCCTATTGCTCTGTGATTATAGGGTGGAGGTTGTCTCAGAATCAAGGCAGCTGCCGTTGTGTGTTCAGGCAGCTCACGTAAACTTGTGACTCCTCTATTCATCCAAACATGTTAAGGCTTTTCATCACAATGTCAAAGAGAAAGTAACTACTAGATATTTAGATTGGAGTAGAATATCATAATCACTATTATAATTGGGATGCTGATAGAGTGCTCCTCCTATCGTTAACCCATTATATAATGCTGATAGAGTGCTCCTCCTATCGTTAACCCCTTATATAATGCTGATAGAGTGCTCCTCCTATCGTTAACCCCTTATATAATGCTGATAGAGTGCTCCTCCTATTGTTAACCCGTTATATAATGCTGATAGAGTGCTCCTCCTATCGTTAACCCCTTATATAATGCTGATTGAGTGCTCCTCCTATTGTTAACCCCTTATATAGTGCTAATAGAGTGCTCATCCTATTGTTAACCCCTTATATAATGCTGATAGTGCTCCTCCTATCGTTAACCCCTTATATAATGCTGATAGAGTGCTCCTCCTATTGTTAACCCCTTATATAATGCTGATAGAGTGCTCCTCCTATTGTTAACCCGTTATATAATGCTGATAGAGTGCTCCTCCTATCGTTAACCCCTTATATAATGCTGATAGAGTGCTCCTCCTATCGTTAACCCCTTATATAATGCCGATAGAGTGCTCCTCCTATTGTTAACCCCTTATAGAAGATAAAACGTGATTAAATAGCATGTTTAGTTCATTGGCCAGACTAAGCTGCTGTTGGCCAAGGAACAGGTCAGCATGGCCAGTTTATTACAGAGAGAAGCACTTTCCCTGGTCTTCAAAGGTATTTTGAACTCAATGGGACAACCTGGCAAAAGAAATAAAAGAAAGATATTAAATCCTTGGACAGTCGCCACTTACTGGACTCAGGGTCAGAGTTGCCGTCTCCCTCGGTGCGGCTGTTGGGCGAGGTCTGTTGGTAGTAGTCTTCCTGGGGGAAGCCGAGGGGGAGAGGCTGAGTGGTGCTGCCGGTGCTGCTGGGCTCCTGGTCCCCTAGGCCGCTGGCGCTACAGCTCTCCTGAGAACCGTCCGGGAGGTGGAACGTCACACGACGCTGGGTCTGATGGAAACACACCAAAACACAACGTTCATTTAACGTCACACGACGCTGGGTCTGAAAACACAACACCAAAACACAACGTAGCTGTAATACTTTAACATCACACAATGCTGGGTCTGGAGGGAAACACGTGGAAACGCAATGTTCATTTAACGTCATATGATGCTGGGTCTGAAAACACCACAGAACAATATGTTGTTTCATATATTTTTGTGTGGTGGACGTTGTTGGTGCGTTCAGCTGCAGAGAGAGCTAATTCAATCACCTTGGAGATGGCATTTGGAGGAAATCTCATACTAATTTGTTGCGTATTATGGGATTGTTCTTGCATGTCTAACAAGACAAGTCCCCATCATTGTCACGTCTTCTCTGAGGAATATCGTATTACGTCAAGGCAGCCTAATTGATACAGTGGGCTTGTAACCTAAAATCAGCCGTCTTCTGAGATATCTCAGTCAAGGCTAATGACATACTATTCAAAAATCTATGGTGACTACTTATAGTATAAGAGTTTTAATTGACAGTTACTGCCCCATGATATGATTATAATAGATTGACACTTTTGACGAGGCTGCGTCGTGTGCTACTTTTCCCACTAGTCCAATTTAGATAAAAAGGAAGCCAGGGGTGGATGAAGTGACTTTGATTAGGAAAGGTCTGTCTGAGGATTGTAGCAGTTTGTAGATCTCCTCTCCTCTCAATGGGAGTAGCTCTTTGATTTCTCTGGTGAGTTACAGAAGTTCATGTAGTGACCTTTTTCAGGAGCACGATGGTAGCACTACAAAGGGAAACACTCCATAGGGAGGTCAATAGCCACAAATGCTAGCCGCTCTTCATGAAAAAAGAACATAGATGAGTCACATTGTGAATCACAAATAAAGAGTAATCTGTGAACATCAATTATATGTTTTGGACTATAATCATATTTCAAAACTGAATGAATTGAAATTAGATGATGTCAGGTCATTCTTTGCCAATGCTTTAACATTGAAGACAATTAACAGTGAAAAGACTAAAGTATTATTACATGCAATTTTCTAAATGGTGAAGAGGTTTTTTGGTTATGATGGACAGTTTGGAGAAAAAGGGAAATTTTACTGTGAGTATGATTTCATTTCATAACACGATTCTCAGTCTCAAATTGCATCTTATGAGGAAAATAAAATACTGAAACTTGATTATATTACCCTCTGTTTTCTTATTGTGTTTCAGTTTGTATTCAACCTATTATTCAGACTGATTAGAACAAATGTTTCATAAAACAATATCATAGCCTCACCACAATAATCTACATTTTCTCCATCTCTAGAGTGACTAAAGCAATATGGGAGTTCTGAATTAAAAACATCATTAACACATGGTCCTTTATGCTCACGGGGAGTCGTTTGTGCCTCTTTGGAAAAGCACTTTTCCTCCACCACTGTGGTAAACCGATAAAGACCGTATTGTTCTTTGATAAGGCAGACAGAATAAGGGAGAAAAAGAGAAGGGGTTGGAGGGAAAAAATCTTGGCTCAAACAAGGCCCCAGCACAGCCAAAAACAGAGATCTACAAACAGCTTACCAGTTCATTTAGGACAATCAGAGGGTTGACTAAACTAAATCCTTAAAATTCAAATGCTGAAAGAAGAACTTTACGATGTCATTATGAACAAAAAAGAAAGAAAGAAATGTATTTCCTTAATTGAATCGAGTGTATGTGTGGGTATCCGTGTGTGTTAATGCGTGTTGAAAAGACAGGTTTCCAAGACCACAACCAGTGTGTGGAGAGAATTCTCCTTTATACAGGGGCCTCCTGTAGCTCAGTTGGTAGAGCATGGCACTTGCAACGGCAGGGTTGTGGGTTCGATTCCCACGGGAGGTCAGTATGGAAAATGTATGCACCCACTAACTGTAAATAGCTCTGGATAAGCGTGTCTGTTAAATGTAATACTTCACAGTCCCTAAAGACCTCTACGATCTGTTTATATTGTGCAAATCGCCTCAAGTAAATTTCTTGTCAAGCCTGTCAGTCGATTACCCATCCAAAAACTGAAGCCAAAATTATTCAATTGGCCTTAAGGTTAGGTACAAGTAGGATAGGATCAATAAGAGACGGGACTGTTTAGCTGGTCCTTCCATCAAAGATAATATGGCCGGACAGTTTATTCCACAAATAAAGTAATTCAATTATATCAGCCTTGGAATATCCTGTTTTTCAACAGGAATATCAAGCTGTTGACTACTCCACCACAGGAATATCAAGCTGTTGACTACTCCAACACAGTAATGTCAAGCTGTTGACTACTCCTCCACATTAATATCAAGCTGTTGACTACTCCAACACAGTAATATCAAGCTGTTGACTACTCCAACACAGTAATGTCAAGCTGTTGACTACTCCTCCACAGTAATGTCAAGCTGTTGACTACTCCTCCACAGTAATGTCAAGCTGTTGACTACTCCTCCACAGCAATGTCAAGCTGTTGACTACTCCTCCACAGTAATATCAAGCTGTTGACTACTCCTCCACAGTAATGTCAAGCTGTTGACTACTCCACCACAGTAATGTCAAGCTGTTGACTACTCCTCCACAGTAATATCAAGCTGTTGACTACTCCTCCACAGTAATGTCAAGCTGTTGACTACTCCTCCACATTAATGTAAAGTCTTTATGAACAGAAGGTACAGGATCATATTTACAGAACGTCGGCCGCTCCATGAGAAGCCGTGTGCATCCTAATTCCCAACCTGTTCCCTACATAGTGCACTACTTTTGACCAGGGCCCATAGGGAATAGGGTACCATTTGGAATGCAGCTGCTCACTTCCTCTCCGCATGTTTCCAAATTATTTGAGTCTTTCTGCTCCGATAATGACTGCCAGGATTGATTCAAACAAACAGCTGTCCATGATAATTAGGACATTATCATAGCGTGGAGCTTTCATATCTTTGTCAGATGTTTAAACAAACGGAAATTTGTGGATTTGTGCGAAGGCGTAAAAAATAAGATACATCTATATATTTCTTCAACAACAGGCCTAGTGTGCTTTTTATGGTTGGCCTTTCTTTCTTGTGTTGAGAGAAAAAGGTTGACACAACAACAACAACAGTGTACATACTGTTAAAGCATTACTTCATATTCTAAAGAATATGCCAGAAATCCATAAAACAAACACAAGCTGGTGTAAGCGATATCGAGACCGAACAGAGTCTGCACAACCAGATAAAACAGTGCCTTGAAAACTATGTGCAAAGAGATAATAAACAGGAGAATCAAAGCCAAGTTCTGTAACAAGCCAGCCATATCCAAACCAAAGCCACTCTCTGGTAGCGAACCAGACAATGTGCAGATGGACCTGGCTTCACGGTGGGGTGAGGGATTAGGGATCCCTTGTATTTTCATGGAGAGGAGGTACTGCAGAGTAGGATGCACTATACACCACCTCATCCAGGGGGGAAACACAGCTCAATGAGTTACCTAGCTACCTTCTAACGCCCATACACTTCTACATCCCAACATTATAAATATAGAAAGAGAGAGAGAGAGAGAGAGAGAGAGAGAGAGAGAGAGAGAGAGAGAGCGAGAGAGAGAGAGAGAGAGAGAGAGAGAGAGAGAGAGAGAGAGAGGGAAACCATGTTGCATAAAAACAGCAGTCTGCCTTCCAATCCCCCCCATCCCTTTGAATGATAAACTGGGCTCACAGGGGTGGATCAGAGCAGATTTGCTTTGCTGTCTAAAATAACAATCATCCTGGACGCATCACCTGGACAAATCTTTTTGGTGAAAATTGTGATTTTTCAACACCTAGCTGTCTGTGAAAACAATGGCTATATATTTATATATATATACAGTTGAAGTCGGAGGTTTATATACACTTAGGTTGGAGTCATTAAAACTCGGAAAATTCCAGAAGGCCGCTCAGCAAGGAAGAAGCCACTGCTCCAAAACCGCCATAAAAAAGCCAGACTACGGTTTGCAACTGCACATTGGCACAAAGATCGTACTTTTTGGAGAAATGTCCTCTGGTCTGATGAAACAAAAATAGAACTGTTTGGCCATAATGACCATCGTTATGTTTGGAGGAAAAAGGGGGTTGCTTGCAAGCCGAAGAACACCATCCCAACCGTGAAGCACGGGGGTGGCAGCATCATGCTGTGGGGGAAGCTTCTGATAGGCTAATTGACATAATTTGAGTCAATTGGAGGTGTACCTGTGGATGTATTTCAAGGCCTACCTTCAAACTAAGTGCCTCTTTGCTTGACATCATGGGAAAATCAAAAGAAATCAACAAAGACCTCAGAAAGAAAATTGTAGACCTCCACAAGTCTGGTTCATCCTTGGGAGCAATTTCCAAACGCCTGAAGGTACTACGTTCATCTGTACAAACAATAGTGCGCAAGTATAAACACCATTGGACCACGCAGCCGTCATACCGCTCAGGAAGGAGAAGCGTTCTGTCTCCTAGTGATTAACGTACTTTGGTGTGAAAAGTGCAAATCAATCGCAGAACAACAGCAAAGGACCTTGTGAAGATTCTGGAGGAAACAGGTACAAAAGTATCTATATCCACAGTAAAAACGAGTCCTATATCGACATAACCTGAAAGGCCGCTCATCAAGGAAGAAGCACTGCTCCAAAATTGCCATAAAAAAGCCAGACTACCGTTTGCAACAAAGTACTGGGCCGCAAGGCACTACAGAGGGTAGTGCGTACGGCCCAGTACATCACTGGGGCCAAGCTTCCTGCCATCCAGGACCTCTATACCAGGCGGTGTCAGAGGAAGGCCCTCAAAATTGTCAAAGACTCCAGCCACCCTAGTCATAGACTGTTCTCTCTGCTACCGCACGGCAAGCAGTACCGGAGTGCCAAGTCTAGGTCCAAAACACTTCTCAACAGCTTCTACCCCCAAGCCATAAGACTCCTGAACAGCTAATCATGGCTACCCGGACTATTTGCACTGCCCCCCCACCCCATCCTATTTACGCTGCTGCTACTCTGTTAATTATTTATGCATAGTCACTTTAACTCTACCCACATGTACATATTACTTCAACTACCTCAACTAGCCGGTGCCCCCGCACATTGACTCTGCACCGGTACCCCCCTGTATATATAGCCTCCCTACTGTTACTTTTTTTCTCAACACTTTTTTTGTTCCTTTTTTTTATTTTTGTTTAAAATAAATGCACTGTTGGTTAAGGGCTGTAAGTAAGCATTTCACTGTAATGTCTGCACCTGTTGTATTCGGCGCATGTGACCAATAACATTTGATTTGATTTGATTTGATTTGAGATCGTACTTTTTGGAGAAATTTCCTCTGGTCTGATGAAACAAAAATAGAACTGTTTGGCCATGATGACCATCGTTATGTTTGGAGGAAAAAGGGGTAGTCTTGCAAGCCGAAGAACACCATCCCAACCGTGAAGCACGGGGGTGGCAGCATCATGCTGTGGGGGTGCTTTGCTGCAGGAGGGACTGGTGCACTTCACAAAATAGATGGCATCATGAGGAAGGAAAATTATGTGGATATATTGAAGCAATATCTCAAGACATCAGTCGGGAAGTTAAATCTTAGTCGCTAATGGGTCTTCCAAATGGACCCCAAGCATACTTCCAAAGTTGTGGCAAAATGGCTTAAGGACAACAAAGTCAAGGTATTGGAGTGGCCATCACAAAGCCCTGACCTCAATCCTATAGAAAATGTGTGGGCAGAACTGAAAAAGCGTGTGCGAGCAAGGAGGCCTACAAACCTGACTCAGTTACACCAGCTCTGTCAAGAGGAATGGGCCAAAATTTGTTGTGGGAAGCTTGTGGAGGCTACCCGAAACATTTGACCCAAGTTAAACAATTTAAAGGCAATGTTACCAAATACTAATTGAGTATATGTAAACCTCTGACCCACTGGGAATGTGATGAAAGAAATAAAAGCTTAAATAAATCATTCTCTCTACTATTATTCTGACATTTCACATTCTTAAAATAAAGTGGTTATCCTAATTTACCTAAGACGGGGAATTTTTACAAGGATTAAATGTCAGGAATTGTGAAAAACTGAGTTTAAATGTATTTGGCTAAGGTGTATGTAGACTTCCGACTTCAACTGTGTGTATATATACACTACCAGTCAAAACACCTACTCATTCAAGGGTTTTCTTTATTTTTACAATTTTTTACATTGTAGAATAATAGTGAAGACATCCAAACTATGAAATAACACATATGGAATCATGTAGTAACCAAAAAATGGTTAAACAAATCAAAATATATTTTTTGAGATTCTTCAAATAGCCATCCTTTGCCTTGATGACAGCTTTGCACACTCTTGGCATTCTCTCAACCAACTTCATGAGGTAGTCACCTGGAATGCATTTCGATTAACAGTTGTGCCTTCTCAAAAGTTAATTTGTGGAATTTCTTTCTTTCTTAATGCGTTTGAGCCAATCAGTTGTGTTGTGACATGGTAGGGGTTGTATACAGAAGATAGCCCTATTTAGAAAAAGACCAAGTCCATATTATGGCAAGAACAGCTCAAATAAGCAAAGAGAAATGACAGTCCATCATTACATTAATACACGAAGGTCAGTCAATACGGAAAATGTCAAGAACTTTGAAAGTTTCTTCAAGTCGCAAAAACCATCAAGCGCAATGATGAAACTGGCTCTCATGAGGACAAGCACAGGAATGGAAGACCCAGAGCTACCTCTGCTGCAGAGGATACGTTCATTAGAGTTACCAGCCTCAGAAATTGCAGCCAAAATAAATGCTTCACAGAGTTCAAGTCACAGACACATCTCAACATCAACTGTTCAGAGGGGACTGTGTGAATCAGGCCTTCATGGTCGAATTGCTGCAAAGAAGCAACTACTAAAAGGACACCAATAAGAAGAAGAGACCTGCTTGGGCCAAGAAACACGAGCAATGGATATTAGACCGGTGGAAATTTGTCCTTTGGTCTGGAGTACAAATTTGAGATTTTTGGTTCCAAACACCATGTCTTTGTGAGACACGGTGTGGGTGAACGGATCTTCACAAATCAAATCAAATCAAACTTTATTTGCCACATGCGCCGAATACAACAGGTGTAGACATTACCGTGAAATGCTTACTTACAGCCCTTAACCAACAATGCATAAAAAAAAAAAAACGTCAAATTAAACAACAACAACAAAAAAGTGTTGAGAAAAAAAGAGCAGAAGTAAAATAAAATAACAGTAGGGAGGCTATAAAAAAGGGGGGGGGGGGTATTGGTGCAGAGTCAATGTGCAGGGGCACTGGCTATTTGAGGTAGTTGAGGTAGTTGAGGTAATATGTACATGTGGGTAGAGTTAAAGTGACTATGCATGAATACTTAACAGAGTAGCAGCACCGTAAAAAGATGGGGTCGGGGTGGGGGTGGGGGGGCAATGCAAATAGTCTGGGTAGCCATGATTAGCTGTTCAGGAGTCTTATGGCTTGGGGGTAAAAGCTGTTGAGAAGCCTTTTGGACCTAGACTTGGCGCTCCGGTACCGCTTGCCGTGCGGTAGCAGAGAGAAGAGTGTATGACAAGGGTGGCTGGAGTCTTTGACAATTTTGAGGGCCTTCCTCTGACACCGCCTGGTATAGAGGTCCTGGATGGCAGGAAGTTTGGCCCCAGTGATGTACTGGGCCGTACGCACTACCCTCTGTAGTGCCTTGTGATCGGAGGTGGAGCAATTGCCATACCAGGCGGTGATGCAACCAGTCAGGATGCTCTCGATGGTGCAGCTGTATAACTTTTTGACGATCTGAGGACCCATGCCAAATCTTTTCAGTCTCCTGAGGAGGAATAGGCTTTGTCGTGCCCTCTTCATGACTGTCATGATGTGTTTGGACCATGATAGTTCGTTGGTGATGTGGACACCAAGGAACATCAAGCTCTCAACCTGTTCCACTACAGCCCTGTCGATGAGAATGGGGGCATGCTCAGTCCTCTTTTTTTCCTGTAGTCCACGCTCATCTCCTTTGTATTGGTCACGTTGAGAGAGAGGTTGTTATCTCTGACCTCCTCCCAATAGGCTGTCTCATCGTTGTCGGTGATCAGGCCTACCACTGTTGTGTCATCTGCAAACTTAATGATGGTGTTGGAGTCGTGCCTGGCCATGCAGTCATGGGTGAACAGGGAGTACAGGAGGGGACTGAGCATGCACCCCTGAGGGGCCCCCGTGTTGATCATCAGCGTGGCAGATGTGTTGTTACCTACCCTTACCACCTGGGGGCGGCCCGTCAGGAAGTCCACGATCGAGTTGCAGAGGGAGGTGTTTAGTCCCAGAATCCTTAGTTTAGTGATGAGCTTTGAGGGCACTATGGTGTTGAACGCTGAGCTGTAGTCAATGAATAGCATTCTCACGTAGGTGTTCCTCTTGTCCAGGTGGGAAAGGGCAGTGTGGAGTGCAATAGAGATTGCATCATCTGTGGATCTGTTGGGGCGGTATGCAAATTGGAATGGGTCTAGGGTTTCTGGGATAATGGTGTTGATGTGAGCCATGACCAGCCTTTCAAAGCACTTCATGGCTACAGACGTCAGTGCTACGGGTCGGTAGTCATTTAGGCAGGTTATCTTAGTGTCCTTGGGCACGGGGACTATGGTGGTCTGCTTGAAACATGTTGGTATTACAGACTCAGTCAGGGACATGTTGAAAATGTCAGTGAAGACACTTGCCAGTTGGTCAGCACATGCTCGGAGTACACGTCCTGGTAATCCGTCTGGCCCTGCGGCCTTGTGAATGTTGACCTGCTTAAAAGTCTTACTCACATCGGCTACGGCGAGCGTGATCACGTAGTCATCCGGGAACAGCTGGTGCTCTCATGCATGCTTCAGTGTTGCTTGCCTCGAAGCGAGCATAGAAGTGGTTTAGCTCCTCTGGTAGGCTTGTGTCACTGGGCAGCTCGCGGCTGTGCTTCCCTTTGTAGTCTGTAATAGTTTTCAAGCCCTGCCACATCCGACGAGCGTCAGAGCCGGTGTAGTACGATTCAATCTTAGTCCTGTATTGACTCTTTGCCTGTTTGATGGTTCGTCGGAGGGCATAGCGGGATTTCTTATAAGCGTCCGGGTTAGAGTCCCGCTCCTTGAAAGCGGCAGCTCTACCCTTTAGCTCAGTGCGGATGTTGCCTGTAATCCATGGCTTCTGGTTGGGGTATGTACGTACGGTCACTGTGGGGACGACGTCATCAATGCACTTATTGATGAAGCCAGTGACTGATGTGGTGTACTCCTCAATGCTATCTGAAAAATCCCGGAACATGTTCCAGTCTGTGCTAGCAAAACAGTCCTGTAGCTTAGCATCTGCGCCATCTGACCACTTTTTTATTAAACGAGTCACTGGTGCTTCCTGCTTTAGTTTTGGCTTATACGCAGAATCAGGAGGATAGAGTTATGGTCAGATTTGCCAAATGAAGGGTGAGGGAGAGTTTTGTATGCGTCTCTGTGTGTGGAGTAAAGGTGGTCTAGAGTTTTTTTTTTCCCCTGGTTGCACATTTAATATGCTGGTAGAAATTAGGTAGAACGGATTTAAGTTTCCCTGCATTAAAGTCCCCGGCCACTAGGAGCGCTGCCTCTGGATGAGCGTTTTCCTGTTTACTTATGGCCTTATACAGCTCATTGAGTGCAATCTGAATGCCAGCATTGGTTTGTGGTGGTAAATAGATGAAAACTCTCTTGGTAAATAGTGTAGTCTACAGCTTATCGCAAGATACTCTACCTCAGGCGAGCAAAACCTTGAGACTTCCTTAGTATTTGATTTTGTGCACCAGCTGTTGTTTACAAATATACACAGTCCGCCACCCCTTGTCTTACCGGAGTCAGCCGTTCTATCCTGTCGATGTGGCGTATATCCCGTCAGCTGTATGTTGTCGTTGTTCAGCCACGACTTGGTGAAACATAAGATATTACAGTTTTTAATGTCCCGTTGGTAGGATAACCATAATCGTAGGTCATCTAATTTATTTTCAAATGATTGAACATTGGCTAATAGGATTGATGGAAGAGGCAGTTTACTCGCTCGCCGTCGGATCCTTACAAGGCACCTCGACCTACGTCCACGATATCGCTGTCTCTTTCTCCTGCGAATGACAGGGATTTGGGCCTTGTCGGGGGTCTGTAGGATATCCTTCGCGTCCGACTCATTGAAAAAAAAAAATTCGTCCAATACGAGGTGAGTAATCGCTCTCCTGATATCCAGAAGCTCTTTTTGGTTATAAGAGACAATGGCAGAAACATTATGTACAGAATAAATTACAAATAACGCGAAAAAACACACCTACTAGTACAATTGGTTAGAGGGCTGTAAAACGGCAGCCATCTTCTCCGGCGAACGGGGTACCTTCAGGCGTTTTGAAATTGCTCCCAAGGCTTTGACTAGGCCATTCCAAGACATTTAAAGGTTTCCCCTTAAACCACTTGAGCGTTGCTTTAGCAGTATGCTTAGGGTCATTGTCCTGCTGGAAGGTGAACCTCCGTCCCATTCTCAAATCTCTGGAAGACTGAAACAGGTTTCCCTCGAGAATTTCCCTGTATTTTGCGCCATCCCCATCATTCCTTCATTTCTGACCAGTTTTCCCAGTCCCTGCCGATGAAAAACATCCCCACAGCATGATGCTGCCACCACCATGATGGTGTTCTCGGGGTGATGAGAGGTGTTGGGTTTGCGCCAGACATAGCGTTTTCCTTGATGGCCAGAAAGCTCAATTTTAGTCTCATCTGACAAGAGTTCCATAGGGGCTTCATAGCAAAGGGGGTGAAAGAAATATCCTGTGGAGGACCACAGGGATACATTTTAGGGCCTCTCTTATATACGTTCATGATATGCCAGATACAATAAAGTGCAAACTCCTGCGTTATGCTGATGCCATACTGGTATCAGGAAGGATACAGTTTACATAGAGGAGACCCTGAGTAAGGAATTGCATTTTGTTATGGGTTGGTTGACTGACAACAAATTGTCGCTACATTTGGGAAAAACGTAATCGATTTTGTTTGTAGCCAAATGAAGATTGCTTAGGGCTGACAAGATAAAGGTCAACTGTGCAGACAAGGAGATTGAATCTAAAACAAGTGTAACTTATCTTGGTGTGGCCCTACAGTGAGGGAAAAAAGTATTTGATCCCCTGCTGATTTTGTACGTTTGCCCACTGACAAAGAAATGATCAGTCTATAATTTTAATGGTAGGTTTATCTGAACGGTGAGAGACAGAATAACAACAACAAAAATCCAGAAAAATGCATGTCAAAAATGTTATAAATTGATTTGCATTTTAATGAGGGAAAATAAGTATTTGACCCCCTGTCAATCAGAAAGATTTCTGGCTCCCAGGTGTCTTTTATACAGGTAACGAGCTGAGATTAGGAGCACACTCTTAAAGGGAGTGCTCCTAATCTCAGTTTGTTACCTGTATAAAAGACACTTGTCCACAGAAGCAATCAATCAGTCAGATTCCAAACTCTCCACCATGGCCAAGACCAAAGAGCTCTCCAAGGATGTCAGGGACAAGATTGTAGACCTACACAAGGCTGGAATGGGCTACAAGACCATCGCCAAGCAGCTTGGTGAGAAGGTGACAATAGTTGGTGCGATTATTTGCAAATGGAAGAAACACAAAAGAACTGTCAATCTCCCTCGGCCTGGGGCTCCATGCAAGATCTCACCTCGTGGAGTTGCAATGATCATGAGAACGGTGAGGAATCAGCCCAGAACTACATGGGAGGATCTTGTCAATGATCTCAAGGCAGCTGGGACCATAGTCACCAAGAAAACAATTGGTAACACATTACACCGTGAAGGACTGAAATCCTGCAGCACCCGCAAGGTCCCCCTGCTCAAGAAATGTCTTTGTCAGTGGGCAAACATAAAAATCAGCAGGGGATCAAATACTTTTTTCCCTCACTGTAAGCATGCACCACTTTTCCGTTATTTATTTTTTTGAATTTCTTGAAACAAGTTATTTTTTTCATTTCACTTCACCAATTTGGACTATTTTGTGTATGTCCATTACATGAAATCCAAATAAAAATCCATTTAAATTACAGGTTGTAATGCAACAAAATAGGAAAAACGCCAAGGGGGATGAATACTTTTGCAAGGCACTGTAGCTATATATATATATATATATATATATATATATATATATATATATATATATATATATATATATGCCTTTAGACATTTTTCATACCCCTTGACTTATTCCACACTTTTGTTGCTCTACAGCTTGAATTCAAAATGTATTAAATATATGTTTTTATCACACATCTACACACAATACCCCATAATGACAAGGTGAAAACATGTTTTTAAGAAATATTTGCACATTTAGTGAAAATGAAATACAGAAATATTGAATTTACATAATACTAGGATTTAGCCTTTGCTAAATAGTTCTAATAGTTCTATTCTGTTTCATTTTATTCTAAAAAAACTCCCTAGTCCTTGTCGATGACAAGCATACCCATAACATGATGCAACCACCACCATGCTTGAAAATATTAAGAGTGGTACTCAGTGATGTGTTGGATTTGTCCCAAACATAACACTTTGTATTCAGGACATAAAGTTAGTTTCTTTGCCACATTTTTTTACAGTATTACTTTAGTGCCTTGTTGCAAACAGAATGCATCTTTTGGAATATTTTTGTTCCGTAAAAGCTTCCTTCTTTTCACTCTGTCATTTAGGTTAGTATTGTGGCGTAACTACAATGTTGTTGATCCATCTTCAGTTTTCTCCTATCTGTATCACAGTCATGAAACTCTGTAACTGTTTTAAAGTCACCATTGGCTTAATGGTGAAATCCCTGAGCGGTTTCCTTCCTCCCAGGCAACTGAGTTTGAAGGATGCCTGCATCTTTGTAGTGACTGGGTGTATCGATACACAATCCAAAGTTTAATTCATATTGAAAGGGAATTCAATGTCTGCTTTTTTCTTCTTCTTTTTTTTTAACCAATCTACCAATATGTGTTCTTCTTTGCAAGGCATTGGAAAACCTCCCTGGTCTTTATGGTTGAATCTGTGTTAGAAATTCACTGCTCGGCTGAGGGGCCTTACAGATAATTGTATGTGTACAGAGATGAGGTCGTCATTCAACAATCACGTTTAACACTATTATGGCACACAAGAGTCCATGCAACTTATTATGTGACAAATGTTAAGCACATTTGTACTCCTGAATTTATTTAGCTTCCCATAACAAAGGGGTTGAATACTTATTGACTCAAGACATTTCAGCTTTTTATTTTTAATTAATTTGTAACAATTTCTAAAAACATAATTCCACCTTGTTGACATTATACGGTATTGTGTGTAGGCCAGTGACACAAAATCGAAATAGAATCCATTTTAAATTTAGGCTGTGACACGGTAATATGTGGAAAACGTCAAGGGGTGTGGATACTTTCTGACAGCACTATATATGTAGTGGAACTATGTCTTGAACTACTGCTACTGCAGTTCCACAGCAAGTGGGATCTGAAACACGGCAAATTAAACCAGAACACTATTCACCAACAACCATCTCTCCACAGTCCAGATCATAGTGTGAGCCTGCTCAGTTGTAAAAACAAGTATATTTTGCACTCTGCAACCCTGCAATGTACAGGTGAGATGAAGCCTGACTAAACCGTTGTCCTTGTTAAATGTTGTGTAATGCGTCACTTTATATGACTCACATGAATATGAATTTTCCTTGTCAGGACAGTAATTACATCATCATTAAACGTTCTGGCCGTGAGAACTATGTAATGGAGGGTCAGTGAACCAGTCAAGAGATGAGTAACCTTGCCTGAGCACTGGAGACTTGGATTAGCTCCCCAAGCTAAAGGCAAGACTTTAGTTCAAAGGGTTAACACAGTATTGTGATGGGTCTTGCAGGAGGTCGGGGTTCAACCCTGTCGGTCACAGAGAGACAAGCTCAAGGCTTTACACGCAGAACAGAATTAAGTGAACTGAACTTCGAGGCCTGGGTTAAGTGTTGCAATATACAGTGAGGGGAAAAAAGTCATGATCAGTCTATAATTTGAATGGTAGGTTTATTTGAACAGTGAGAGACAGAATAATATTCTGTCTCTCACTGTTCAAATAAACCTACCATTAAAATTATAGACTGATCATGTCTTTGTCAGTGGGCAAACGTACAAAATCAGCAGGGGATCAAATACTTTTTTCCCCTCACTGTACAATATGTGAGAAAAATAGATTTATTGTAAGAAGACGAAAGTGAAAAATAGATCAAATGTAACAGAAGACATGAAGGTCATGTGTCGCAATATAATTCCATTTGCTCTCATGTGGTCTGGCCTCTGTAAGAGCGAAAAAAAGAGTGCTGTGTCTTTTGTTGCCATAGGGCCAAGTCAGGTGGAGCAGTGCCATCAAACGTAGAGCAACTGAGAGTATTTGAAAGGAACGTTGTTTCCGCATCGCTGAGCCTTACAGAAAACTTGAAATTAGAAAACTATAACATAAGCAATCCGAAACAGAGAACGGAACACATTTCTTCAATTTCAAGAACTGAATTGGATGTGTTCCTCACCTTCAGGCCTTTGACGTGGTACAAAGCAGCCCATGAAGGAAAACAACATTCTTGTGAAGAAGAGTGTCCTTTCATGACAATTCAATAATTACCCATGCATGCAAGACTGACAGGTAGCGACGGGCCCAAATCAGAAAGTTAATTGACATAGAACATAGCATGGAACTCCATCGTGTACAGATGGAATGGATCCACTCCCTGAGTCTTAGAATGAATATAAATGACTAAAAGATTAATAAAGTAAATGCCTCCTGTAGCTCAGTTGGTAGAGCATGGCGCTTGGTAGAGCATGGTGCTTGCAACGCCAGTGTTGTGGGTTTGATTCCCACGGGGGGGGGGGGGGGGCAGTATGAAAAATGTATGCACTCACTAACTGTAAGTTGCTCTGGATAAGAGCGTCTGCTAAATGACAAAAATGTAAAAATGGTTAAGAAATGGCATGCAGTACTGTTAGACTTACGCTTGCAGAGGTTATCTTGCTGAGATGACAGGCCTCCTGTAATAACACATGGTGAAATAAAGTTATTGCATGCTGTCCATGATTGCACGCATGCTGAATTCAACCACAGTATTGATTTTAGCTGTAATTAAGAGTCAAGCCTTAAAGATGGTTAATATGGATTGCCATCCCCAGGGACACAATTGATGTGAAATGTTATTTTTTTTGTCTGGTTGTTGTTGGAAAACGCTCCGATAAATGTTTGTGATATGAGCATGGTCAAAGTTCATCTATAAGCTCGAAGATGGCTTTCTGTTTCAGATAGAATTGAGACTTCAGATGTATATTGATTTCTTAGGGAGAGAATGAAGATTGTGAGTTAAATTGTCATACTGCTCAAGTTAGAAAATACACCCTCGTAAGAAATGTAATGCGTGTTCAATGAAGAACCTGACATCACCACGACACATAAGCCAATAATAACTGACACTCTGATAAAGATGTGTTGGCATGTCACCGGTGAAAGAGCACTGAATATCAAATGAAGCATAAAAAATGAACTATAAACAGTGTCAAGCTTCTAAATTGGGAACAAAAGAGACCCAAAAGGCTGCTGAATAGATCCTCCTCTCCCAGGGGACCAGATAATAGCTCAGAGTGAGACAACAGTATTTAATTTTTTATCACCAATTTTGTTTTCTTTGTACTATGTATAATAATCTGACTACATGACTTGATTTGCAAAGAATAAAGGGAGATCTGAGGGTGAAGGGAAACATTGACGAGGAAGACAAGCTGAGAGGGTTACTGACTGATGTCTGAGGATGAAGGGAAACATTGATAAGGAAGACAAGCTGAGAGGGTTACTGACTGATGTCTGAGGATGAACAAGAAGTACAGTATCAACACATCAAGAAACCACCCCACTAAGGTGAATGATGAACAGGAACTAGGAAGTGAGTGTATTTATACAGGAAGTACAGTATATGTCAAACAAATTAAGAGACCACACTTCACTGAAGGACAGTGGAGCTGTGAGCGTGTACAGTCAGCTCTGGGTTTTATATGTGTCGTGAATGTGATACAACAGCAACAGAAGCCAGTGCATGCTACAGTACAAACACAATATCCCTGACATAGAAAACATGTGTCTTGTCAGGTCACAAGTAAGTGGTGCAATGTAGCAACAATCGCAAGCTAACAGGCAAGCGCCGTCTATTACGGTTTAAAATGATACTGGTGAAAACGTCATGCCAAGCTGTGCATTTCCAATAGCCCTATGCAAACCAATTAGCAGGAGAACGAAGATAATGCTTTGGTCAAGTTCAACTGTGCTATCATCTCCTAGCAGTGAAAAATAGAGCAACCCTGTTAACATTCATAAATGCGACTGAGCCTGCTGTTTCGGTAGCCAGAGGATCCATATGTGTGTGCAGCCCAGTAATGGAAAATATCAATACGCCATCGGAGCACTGCTGGCATCCCAAATGACACCCTATTCCTTGAATATAGTGCACTACGTTTGACCGGGACCCCTTAAGGCAGTGCACTATATCGGGAATAGGGTGCCATTTGTGACTCTGACACTATTTTCTGAGGTTAGCAGTGGAGGAGAGGATGCATTGGAGGATGGGTATAGATAGTGAAATCCTTTAGGGTAAAGAGGCGAATGGGGTAGAAGTGAAAATGTATTTTTAAAGATTATCGCCCTTAAATTATTAAGTTATTAATGAGGGGGAACACTGCCATGTGACAATCCTTCCTCGGGCATTGTAAGAAAAGAGTAATCAACCCAAATTAATTAGCAAATAACTGGTCAAACCGTGAAAGGAACTTGTGGTGGTATTTTGTCAGAAGAGATGTGTTGGTTTGTAGAACGAAGTTTTGATGGATTCTGAACTGCCTGGTTATAGAACATCTAAAGATGGGCTGATTAGCTCATTATGTCTAACATTAGGTAGCCATCTCAGTACAGCTGGATCACCTCAGAGAATTAGTGGGCTGTAGTTGGTCCACTTAGCTAGCTTTAATATTAGCTTGCCTTTGAGACCGAAACCAGAATTATTTTATTATTTTTTATTATTTAATGCATCAAACGTGAAGACGAAGTTAGGAGCTGACATTCTGTACTTGTCAACGTTGTTTGAAGACGTGTTATATTTACACTGTTAAACTGACGTAGCTGTCAAACAGTTACGGTACACTCCTTTGGTTACTATGTGTTATTCAACATTTCACAACTTAAATAGCTTTGTGTTACAGACCTCACCAACCAATTAAATGTGTGATAACGCAACACAGTTGAACAGAGAAAGTTATTCAAAAGGTGACCTAAAGTACCCTTAGTTTCTTGCCTATATATCACAGTTTACAGGAGAGAATAATGGTGTGATCCATCTCTGTAGTGTCGGGTCACTGACCCTCTCCTCTCCAGCTATATGCCTCTCCAGACCAGTGGTTTCCAAGCACCCACAGCCATGCCTGGCACAGAGATGGAGATAAGTGCATGTGATGGCTCCCCATATCAAAGCGGTAGAAAAGTGTCTTAGCGAGCAGAGGCAGTAGGGCTTTAACCGCGGCTTTGATCATTCTCAGCTTTCGGATAATTAAAATATTGGATAAATAATTGATTAAAACACCAGAGGTCATTGTGCTGCTCTGTATCTAGATATCTAGATCCCAATTTATTCCAACCTTGAGACTCTTTTTTTCTTTAGCTTTATATCAATAAGTATGTGGGTACAACTCTGAGAGGTACATGGATGAATTGTGCATCTCCGTTCAGCTTTTGAGAAATAATACATAAAACATTATGATTGACATCACTTACCGTCTGTAGATCTGCTATGAACAATGATAACCACTTTTGCTGCTGCTGAAATCGTTCAATGTCACATATACGGTCTGCAGTGTATTCGGAAAGTATTCAGACCCCTTCCCATTTTCCTCATTTTGTTACATTACAGCCTTATTCTAAAATTGCTTAAATAAAAAATGTATCATCAATCTACACACAATACCCCATAATGACAATGCGAAAACTGGTTTTTATAAATTTTTGCTAATGTATTAAAAATAAGCATTCAGACCCTTTGCTATGAGACTCGAAATTTAGCTCATGTGCATCCTGTTTCCATTGATTATCCTTGAGATTTTTCTACAACTTCACTGGAGACCACCTGTGGTAAGTTCAATTGATTGGATATGATTTGGAAAGGCACACACCTGTCTATGTAAGGTCCCACAGTTGACAGTGTATGTCAGAGCAAAATCCAAGCCATGAGGTCGAAGGAATTGTCCGTAGAGCTAAGAGACAGGATTGTGTCGAGGCACAGATCTGGGGAAGGGTACCAATAACTGTCTGCAGCATTGAAGGTCCCCAAGAACACAGTAGCCTCCATCATTCTTAAATGGAAGAAGTTTGGAACCACCGAGGCTCTTAATAGAGCTGGCCGCCCGGCCAAAACTGAGCAATTGGGGGAGAAAGGCCTTGGACAGGAAGGTGACCGAGAACCCGATGGTCACTCTGACAGAGCTCCAGAGTTCCTCTGTGGCGATGGGAGAACCTTCCTGAAGGACAACCATCTCTGCAACACTCCACCATCAGGGCTTTATGGTAGAGTGGCCAGACAGAAACCACTCTTCAGTAAAAGGCACATGCCAGACCGCTTGGAGTTTGCCAAAAGGCACCTAAAGGACTCTCAGACCATGAGAAACAAGATTATCTGGTTTGATGAAACCAAGATTGAATGTCAAGTGTCACGTCTGGAGGAAACCTGGCACCATTCCTACGGTGAAGCATGGTGGTGGCGGCATCATGCTGTGGGGATGTTTTTCAGTGGCACGGACTGGGAGACTAGTCAGTATCGAGGGAAAGATGAACAGAACAAAGTACAGAGATATTTTGATGAAAACCTGCTCAAGACCTCAGACTGGGGCGAAGGTTCACCTTCCAAAAGGACAACGACCCTAAGCACACAGCCAAGACAACGCAGGAGTGGCTTCGGGACAAGTCTCTGAATGTCCTTGAGTGGCCCAGCCAGAGCCCGGACTTGAAACCGATCTAACATCTCTGAAGAGACCTGAAAATAGCTGTGCAGCGACGCTCCACATCCAACCTGACAGAGCTTGAGAGGATCTGCAGAGAGGAATGGGAGAAACTCCCCAAATACAGGTGTGCCAAGCTTGTAGCGTCATACCCAATAAGTATTTTTTACTTCAGTTTATTTTAGTAAATACTTTCTTAACACTTATTTTTCTTAAAACTGCATTGTTGGTTAAGGGCTTGGAAGTAAGCATTTCACTGTAAGGTCTACTTGTTGTATTCAACGCATGTCACAAATACACTTTGATTTGATTTGATTTGACACAAGGCTGTAATCGCTGCCAAAGTTGCTTCAACAAAGTACTGAGTAAAGGGTATGAATACTTATGTAAATGTGATATTTCTGTTTTTTATTTAGTGTACATTTGCCACAATTGACAAAAACCTGTTTTTGCTTTGTCATTATGGAGTATTGTGTGTAGATTGATGAGGGGAAAAAACAATTTAATCCATTTTAGAATAAGGCTGTAAAGTAACAAAATGTGGAAAAAGTCAAGGGGTCTGAATACTTTCTGAATGCACTGTATACAGACATGCTTATAACCCTCTTTCTTGCTTGATGATATGGTTTTAACCCTCTTTCTCCCTTGATGACATGGTTTTAACCCTCTTTCTTCCTTGATGATATGGTTTTAACCCTCTTTCTTCCTTGATGATATGGTTTTAACCCTCTTTCTCCCTTGATGACATGGTTTTAACCCTCTTTCTCCCTTGATGACATGGTTTTAACCCTCTTTCTTCCTTGATGATATGTGGGTATTTTCATGGAGGAGAAGATGCACTCTAATAATCATGTACTTCCTATGGGAGATCTCCTCCTTCTGGGTCGGAACGAGCTGTTTCTGTTTTGCAGTAATGTGTCGCAGTAATGACACTGCTAAATGTACCCCATTAAGCAATCATTCAACTGAATGTGGTGCTTAAACCATGGGCACATTCATATTCGACCCAGATTCCAGATTCCATGTTAATCTCCAGTGTGAGAGCATGGCTGAAGGAAACCATCATGATTTTTATAACCAGTAGGCCAATGGCACATAGTGTGACACGATTGCTAGATTTCATGTCATTTTATATTTACCCGGCAACCCAAGGTGGGCACAACAAGTGTTCTGTTTACATGTTACCTAGTAACAATTTCAGTTGAACGACTTGAACGTTATGTTATGGTGAAGCTGCATTGTTGTGTGGATCACTGTGGCTTTTTAGCGTCAATATTCCAACTGCAAATGACTTTGCTATTTTTACTATTGTGATGAGGTGGTGATGAAGGAGTCAGGCGCAGGAGGGTAAATCACAGAATAACAGGCTTTAATCCGCAAAATACAAAGTTACGCAGAAATGCGTCAAACACACTCCAGGGCACAAAACAGGCGCACTGGAAAATACAAGGCACACGGGAAAATACTCCCGTCGATACACAATACACGAGCACCGCCGAGCTTCACTAACCTCCACAAACAAACAATCACCCACACAGACAAGGAAGCAGAGGGAACACTTACACCATGACTAATGAGGGAATGAGGACCAGGTGTGTGCGATTGAAGACAAGACAAATGGAGTGATGATAAACTGGGATCGGCAGTAGCTAGTAAGCCGGTGACGCCGAACGCCGAAACCTGCCTCGAACAAAGAGGGGAGGCAGCCTCGGCGGAAGTCGTGACAGCATCCCCCACCGTGGCTTTCTAGCGTCAATATTCCAACTGCAAATGACTTTGCTATTCTTACTGCGTTAATAGAAACCCCACATGGCCACGTTATTATTTGTAGCAGCGGTTCAGACACTTACGTTCACCACACACTACCTTCTCAGACTGTTAGCTAACGTTTCCTTGTTGAACGCACCTCCAGTTTAATTTTCCTTCCAGTCTGCATGTGTTTCTTTACGTGACGTCCCATCTATCTACCTGTATACCTGAAAATGGGAAATTGCAAACACCATAACTTTGTTTTTACATCGACGGGGGTGGGGGTGGGGGGGTTCTCCCACGGGCCCCTGGGGACTGCTTCTATTATGTATCCTTCAGCTGGTCAACTTTCCCAAGTATCCGTGCAGTACAGGACAATGCCAAAGAGGATCACAAGCCTGGCAGGGCTGAAGGATTGACTGTTTGAAGGGTTCACTGTCTACTGTC
This sequence comes from Coregonus lavaretus, assembly GCF_964263955.1. NCBI lineage: Eukaryota > Metazoa > Chordata > Actinopteri > Salmoniformes > Salmonidae > Coregonus > Coregonus lavaretus. The sequence goes on along the minus strand of NC_140019.1, from coordinate 37,761,365 downwards.
TGTCTAGGCAGTGAGTGAAGATCTGAATCAGTACGTTTTCCACTGAAAATAGAGTAGATTGGGAGAATGATATGAAATGTAGTGTATGATGCTACACATTAAAGCTTCAGTCAAGTCTTAAAACCTTGACTCCGGGGGCCCTTGTTCTCCTAATGGTTTAACACTAATGAGATCTGGGTGCTCTCTCCCTCCCTCGGGTCACTACAGTCTTCTGCCGTCAGTCTGCTCACTTCACAGTTTATATCACTGTGTACATAACTTTAAAGACATGTAAGACAGAAACAGAGAGAGAGAGAGAGAGAGAGAGAGCAGAGAGAGAGAGAGAGAGGAGAGAGAGAGAGAGAGAGAGAGAGAGAGAGAGAGAGAGAGAGAGAGAGAGAGAGAGAGAGAGAGAGAGAGAGAGAGAGAGGAGAGAGAGGAGAGAGAGAGAGAAAGAGAGAGTGAGTGAGAGAGAGACAGAGAGAGAGAGAGAGAGAGAGAGAGAGAGAGAGAGAGAGAGAGAGAGAGAGAGAGAGAGAGACGAGAGAGAGAGCAGAGAGAGAGCGCATCTTGGCTGAGCTGCCAAAGCAACCCCACTCTTTCGTTCATATTACTTCAGTCATGACCGGAGGATCTCAGTAGTGAGTGGTGAGAACAGTTGTAGTCAGCTGCGGTTCAATGTGTGAATTCTGTGAAACGACGTGGGGCCGTGGACTTGTGCTACCGAGAGACAGGTTTGGGGTTGTCTGTGTTTATTAACGCAGGATAGGAGACGGCTCTCTCACAGCTCAGTCTGCGCCGTCAGTGTCAGCATCACATACTGTGTGTACAGGCCTTCTCCCATCTCCTCCTTACATTTCAAGGCATACGAACCATGGTGTTTCTCTCAAACATGGTTCAAGGGTACATTCCTTACTATAACTTACATTTCTTACAAACTTGAGATTGTAGGCGATCAGTCTGTTTCAAATTTGAAACAATACATCTCCTAAAATGAAAATAAAATATGGCTAACATACATTTCACCATTTTACCGTTCACTTCTTTATTTGGGTTTTATTCTTCAAAGCTTAGCGACCTATAGCTGGTTATTCACATTCAATAAAGGGTTAGGAGGTGTGAATTATGCAGTGTGAACTATACCACATTGTGTAAAGTGGTTGTAGTTTCCCTTAATACAATTACAC
>NC_140019.1:37676860-37759999 GCF_964263955.1 Coregonus lavaretus | reverse complement strand
AATTATGCTGGAGAAGAGGGCCAAGAGGTAATAGTTCTGGGAGGGAGGACTCATTTATGACATCATCTCACTGGTCTGATCTGGTTTGTAGTTATGTGTTTTTCATGCGTTTATATGAATATACAATTGGCTTTTTTTTATACAATTTGATCATCTTTATCATATTTATTGACTGTATCTTTTCACTTCTTGGGACTAACACCGTGATTTCAGAGTCTGTCTCAAAGGGCCCTTCAACTCCTAAGAACTTAAAGGAATGTTTAACTGGTTAAATGTAGGAATAAATACATGTAGGGTTAAATGTAGGAATAAATACATGTAGGGTTAAATGTAGGAATAAATACATGTAGGGTTAAATGTAGGAATAAATAAATGTAGGGTTAAATGTAGGAATAAATACATGTAGAGTTAAATGTAGGAATAAATACATGTAGAGTTAAATGTAGGAATAAATACATGTAGGGTTAAATGTAGGAATAAATACATGTAGGGTTAAATGTAGGAATAAATACATGTAGGGTTAAATGTAGGAATGATAAAGGAATATGAAACCCGTATAATGATGATATGATCCAGTATATACTATGTATGGTTAGCTATAAGAGAAAATATACATGATATCTAATACTAACGTCACAGATGAGACAATAAAATATATTCTCGACCATCATGTTAACACTATACATAAAGCAGAGGTATTACAACAACGAAAAGTCCCATATAACCAAACGCCTACATAAAGCTGAATACTTACACTACCTGTCAAAAGGTTTGGACACACCTACTCGTTCAAAGGATTTTCTTTATTTTTACTATTTTTTTTTTTTACATTGTAGAATATTAGTGAAGACATCAAAACTATGAAATAAACACATGTGGAATCATGTAGTAACCAACAACAAAAAAAGTGTTAAACAAATCAAAATATGTTTTATATTTGAGATTCTTCAAATAGCCACACTTTGCCTTGATGACAACTTTGCACACTCTTGGCATTCTCTCAACCAGCTTCATGAGGTAGTCACCTGGAATGCATTTCAATTAACAGGTGTGCCTTCTTAAAAGTAAATTTCTGGAATGTATTTCCTTCTGAATGCATTTGAGCCAATCAGTTGTGTTGTGACAAGGTGGGGGGGGGGGGGGGTATACAGAAGATAGCCCTATCTGGTAAAAGACCAAGTACATATTATGGCCAGAACAGCTCAAATAAGCAAAGAGAAATGACAGTCCATCATTACTTTAAGACATGAAGATCAGTCAATACGTAACATTGCAAGACCTTTGAAGGTTTCTTCAAGTGCAGTCGCAAAAACCATCAAGTGCTATGATTAAACTGGCTCTCATGATGACCGCCACAGGAATGGAAGACCCAGAGCTACCTCTGCTGCAGAGGATAAGTTCATTAGAGTTACCAGCCTCAGAAATTGCAGCCAAAATAAATGCTTCACAGAGTTCAAGTAACAGACACATCTCAACATCAACTGTTCAGAAGGGACTGTGTGAATCATGCCTTCATGGTCGAATTGCTGCAAATAAACCACTACTAAAGGACACCAATAAGAAGAAGAGACTTGGGCCAAGAAACACGAGCAATGGACATTAGACCAGTGGAAACAGGGTCCTGGACTGGTGAAGGTAGGAAACAACACCTCCACTTTGCTGATCCTCAACAGAGGAGCCCCACAAGGGTGCGTGCTCAGCCCCCTCCTGTACTCCCTGTTCACCCATGACTGCGTGGCCACGCACGCCTCCAACTCAATCATCAAGTTTGCAGACGACACAACAGTAGTAGGCTTGATTACCAACAACGACGAGACCACCTACAGGGAGGAGGTGAGGGCTCTCGGAGTGTGGTGCCAGGAAAATAACCTCTCACTCAACGTCAACAAAACAAAGGAGCTGATCGTGGACTTCAGCAGAGGGAGCATGCCCCTATCCACATCGACGAGACCAAAGTGGAGAATGTGGAAAGCTTCAAGTTCCTTGGCGTACACATCACTGACAATGGTCCACCAACACAGACAGTGTGGTGAAGAAGGCGCAACAGCGCCTCTTCAACCTCACGAGGCTGAAGAAATTTGGCCTGTCACCTAAAACCCTCTCAAACATTTACAGATGCACAATTCAGAGCATCCTGTCGCGCTGTATCACCGCCTGGTATGGCAACCGCAGGGCTCTCCAGAGGGTGGTGCGGTCTGCCCAACGCATCACCGGGGACAAACTACCCGCCCTCCAGGACACCTACAGCACCCGATGTCACAGGAAGGCCAAAAAGATAATCAAGGACAACAACCACCTGAGCCACTGCCTGTTCACCCCGATATCATCCAGAAGGCGAGGTCAGTACAGGTGCATCAAAGCTAGGACTGAGAGACTGAAAAACAGCTTCTATCTCAATAATATGCCAATCTAGCAGACGCTTTTATCCAAAGCGACTTACAGTCATGTGCGCATACATTTTTACGTATGGGTGGTCCCGGGGATCAAACCCACTACCCTGGCGTTACAAGCACCATGCTCTACCAATTGAGCTACAGAGGATCTCAAGGCCATCGGACTGTTAAATAGCCATCACTAACACAGAGAGGCTACTGCCCATTTTACATAGACTTGAAATCTCTGACCACTTTAATAATGGAACACTAGTCACTTTAGTAATGTTTATATATTTTGCTATACTCATCTCATATGTATATACTGTATTCTATTCTACTGTATTTTAGTCTATGCCACTACGACATTGCTCGTCCAAATATTTATATTCTTTAATCCCATTCCTTTACTTTAGATTTGTGTGTATTGTGTGTATTGTTGTGAATTTGTTAGATATTACTTGTTAGATACTAATGCACTGTCGGAGCTAGAAACACAAGCATTTCGCTGCACCCGCAATAACATCTGCTTAAACACGTGTATGTGAACCAATACAATTTGATTTGATTTGATTTGAATAAACTCCCATACTCCAGACGCATACATGAAGCTGAATGAAGGGATAAATACAAGTTAACCTTTGTTTAGCATGGAGGTTGGGGTTTGTCCTTTTCAGGCTTGTCTCAAGGTTGAGCCCATTCTGGCTGACAAGGATGTTACGCAGCTCGACAGGATCCGTTTAGAGACACAGCCATCCTTTCGCCTCTGATAATAACTTCATCATAATTGGCTTGGCGATGCTCAGGAGGGTTTGAATTGTCAGTTGCGGAGGGAGCTGAACTGATTCATTGCTTGATTTAATTACGTATCAAAATTCAATTAGGACATGCTTAAAAAAAACAAAATCTTAAGTGAGACTTTTGTCAAAGCTGTCCCCTGAAATCAAAGCCCCAACTAAGGGACAACCTTCATTACTGGGCGACATCTAACTTAATAATCATAATCTCTTACAGCGGAATCACTGACGTGAACTAAAAAGATGAATATGGAATGAACACATTACCATACAGGTTTAGTATGATATGAAATGTTTTTTTTTTGTTTTTTTTTTGTTTGTTCTTTCTCACGCTTCAAGTGACATCAAACACCAGGCAGCAACCACTTGCAACTGAGAAAATAACTAGATACAGACATTCAGTGAAGTGATTCAGGAGGAAAGTCACTGAGAGATGATATATAACTAAATGCTCTCAGGAGGTACAGTAGACTACAGGTAAGCAGCCGTCTGGCTTCTAACACAAATCAGTCTGTGTGTCTGTGTCCCAAATGGTACCCTAATCCCTTTCCAGTGCACACATTTTGTGACCTGCTACTTTAAAAATAGTCGACTGTATAGTGAATAGGGTGCCATTTGGGACAGCTCATGCCTGCCTGCCTGCACACCTCCACACGAGACATTCGGGAAGAAAGCCACCCTTTTTTGCATAAGTGTCATACTGGGCTTGGTGAGGTACATTGATCTCTAACCACAATGCAATTGCAGGGTGTCACGGTAGCTCTGCTAAAAAGACGAAGAGGGAAAAATGATTCCAGCCGGGGGGTCATTGGTCATTTCAACAGCATTGTAAATATGTCAAGAGTGGAAAAGGAGTCAGGGAGGGAAGAGAAAGTAGCATCCCTATTGTAGTGTCAACCTTTAGTTTAGCAAGATGTCACAGTGACACTTGCACTGTTAATGCGTTTGATCTTTCTCCCTCTATTGAAATGCTTGACACTTTTTTTCTTTCTCATTGAGACTGACAGAGGTCTTGTCGCCAGGCTATGATTTGACGGTCCACAGTCAACCCACTGTATTACAGGTCTCATGTTGTAGCAGGATCTGAATCACTTGTCGCTGTCACAAGCAGGCCTCTGCCTGGCAAACTAGACACACCACGATGACACTCAGTGCGTTTGTGATTACGGCTGCACCCTAAATGCCTCCCTGTATACTTTGTAGTGTACTACTTGGCCTCTGGTCAACAGTAATACACTTAATAGGCAACAGGGTGCCATTTGGAACACAGAACACTGAAGGTTTGATTTGATTCAACTTTAAGCTCACAGTTGGCAGCCATATGGTTGGCGTAATGTGATTCAAAAATCTTTCATGGGGTGTCAAAATCCAGTCTCCTTCGACCAGTTGGTGCTGAATATTCATTTCATATCAGATCAAACCAGCAAAGATTATCTTGTGAATAGTCAACACTGTAACTCTAATGCTCTCTAATTACGATACTCAAACAGAATGGACAAACAACTTGAGTGATACATTGGCATGACGTCTGAATATGCAGTGATCCCTCTCCACTGGTGAAAGCTTGTATGTTGATCAGTGGAGGCTGCTGAGGGGAGGACGGCTCATAATAACAGCTGGAACGAAGCGAATGGAATGGCATCAAACCATGTGTTTGACGTATTTGATTCCATTCAACTGAATCCGTTCCAGCCGTTATCACGAGCCCGTCCTCCCCAATTAAAGTACCACCAACCTCCTGTGATATTGGTATAATGTTTTTTAACTTGAGAGGAAAGAGAAACCTGCACACTGTGGGTATAACGTTGCTAAGACATAACTTGAAGGACGCTGTTATGACATGTAACAGTTGCGTTGATGTATTTAGGTTACTATGTGGCAGGCATGACTTTCGATTTCCATATTAACTACTAAAATCCTTCAAAATATTATTAACATATTGACCTAGCTTTGGCACTTTAAAGTATTTATAGTAATTTATTTATCCTGACTCACAAAAAACAACTCACACAAACGTTTCCTAACTAAAGTAATGAAAAGACTTATCTAACAAACCCAACCCATTGTATCCTTCCTTTGTAGCGCCACGCGCATCAGCCTGGCAGGTCATTTTGAAGTAGGCTAAGTGATACTGGTAAGTGAGAGATACTGTACCTGTCAGTGGGCTTTTTATTATTACAAATGAGCACCACTCTCAGCCGCATTTCTCTCATTCGTTTGCTCACTAACCTCGGGAGAAACAAGTAGTGACAGTGACTGGTAAAAAAAAACCCTGACAGACGCAAGGTCATGTGTTTATATCTACCAATGAAAAGGCAATAAAACAAAGTAGTAGACAGTAAAGAAAAGCCAATAGGCTTGCTTGTTCAAGAAGGGCAACTAAGGATGAAACAAAGAGTAAAAACTAAAGGAAGAAACGTGTGAAGAGTGTAAGAACTCTCTGTCTCACCGCCCAGACCGCCATTAAAGAAGTCTATCAATAATATATTCACATTACCAGCACTCAATATTAATATTCCAAAACAGACACACAACCCTTCCCCACTGGCTCCAGTCAAACCATAGCCTGCATCATGAATATGCTCTTATGCGGTGCTAACACACGATAGCTAAAGCAATGCACGGTAGGTAGGCTAATCGGTTAGCTGTCTTCAGTTGCAGCAAAGCCGGGACCATATGCATGACTGTCGTCACGTTTGTGTGCATTGACAGCACTGTAGCAGTTTGTTCTTAAATTAGTAACGATCTAATTCTAGTTATGTCACATTTTTGATAACGTCTTACTTACTATTATGTTATGTACTTGTTGTATTTGCCAACTATTTAAAAATGCTAATATCCATTTATTCACAGGCTGGGATACAGGCCTGGTAAACCATCGATCAATCATGAGCCAATCACACAGTCGTATCAATCATGAGCCAATCACACAGTGGTATCAATCACGAGCCAATCACACAGTGGTATCAATCATGAGCCAATCACACAGTGGTATCAATCATGAGCCAATCACACAGTTGTATTAATCATGAGCCAATCACACATCACGCAAACATGTCTGCCCTAAATAGGTTGATGTCAGTTTTTTGGCAGTTGAGAACAATAAAAGTATGTCATTGATGCTATTCAAAGCCATGTGTGGTATGATTGAGCTGTCTCTCTTTCCCAGTCTGCTCAAGCCAGTGGGTTCCAACACGTACCACCAAAACAATGTTTGCCTCTTCCAAAGAGAGAGTTTTCCTTTTCCCACTGAAATAGGCAGCCTACTGATCGTAGGAATATCATAGTAATATCATAGTGATATCATAGTAATATCATAGTTGATATCATGGTCTGAGCCTGATCAACTCTATGCGAAGGAGATGTGTCACGCTGCATGAGGCAAATGGTGGTCACACCAGATACTGACTGGTTTTCTGATCCACGCCCCTACCTTTTTGTTTAAGGTATCTGTGGCCAACAGATGCACATCTGTATTCCCAGTCATGTGAAATCCATAGATTAGGGCCTAATGATTGTATTTCAATTGACTGATTTCCTTATATGAACTGTAACGCAGTAAAATCGTAGAAATTGTTGCATGTTGCGTTTGTATTTTTATTCAGTGCATTAATATATTTATAGACAGTGTTTGCTCCAGGAGACATCTCCCACGGACTTCCTTTCACCAAGCCTCACACTGTTTCCTGGCTGTGGAGATGCACATTAACTTATGCTCTCACAGAGCGCATTGCTACATTGCATTGGTAAATTCCTTATTATGGCAGGTTCTGCTTAGTGCACAGCCGTTTAATGTCCATATAGTAACACATTACCCACTCAGTCCAGTGGGGATCTATCCCTCGTGAGGGGAAGGCCTCCTTAACATGTCGTCTTTTGGCCTTTTCATCCACCTGGGACATATCCCCTTCTGCTGATGGAAATAATGACAAATAAAGGCAATATCAGCTGTAGATGGCAGACTGTGACTATGGACTGTGACTATGGACTGTGACTATGGACTGTGACTATGGACTGTGACTATGGACTGTGACTATGGACTGTGACTATGGACTGTAACTATGGACTGTGACTATGGACTGTGACTATGGACTGTGACTATGGACTGTGACTATGGACTGTAACTATGGACTGTGACTATTGACTGTGACTATGGACTGTGACTATGGACTGTGACTATGGACTGTGACTATGGACTGTAACTCTGGACTGTGACTATGGACTGTGACTATGGACTGTGACTATGGACTGTAACTATGGACTGTGACTATGGACTGTGACTATGGACTGTGACTATGGACTGTGACTATGGACTGTAACTATGGACTGTGACTATGGACTGTGACTATAGACTGTGACTATAGACTGTGACTATGGACTGTGACTATGGACTGTGACTATGGACTGTGACTATGGACTGTAACTATGGACTGTGACTATGGACTGTGACTATGGACTGTGACTATGGACTGTGGCTATGGACTGTAACTATGGACTGTGACTATGGACTGTGACTATGGACTGTGACTATGGACTGTGGCTATGGACTGTAACTATGGACTGTGACTATGGACTGTGACTATGGACTGTGACTATGGACTGTGACTATGGACTGTGGCTATGGACTGTAACTATGGACTGTGACTATGGACTGTGACTATGGACTGTGACTATGGACTGTGGCTATGGACTGTGACTATGGACTGTGACTATGGACTGTGACTATGGACTGTGACTATGGACTGTGGCTATGGACTGTGACTATGGACTGTGACTATGGACTGTGACTATGGACTGTGGCTATGGACTGTGACTATGGACTGTGGCTATGGACTGTAACTATGGACTGTGACTATGGACTGTGACTATGGACTGTGACTATGGACTGTGACTATGGACTGTGGCTATGGACTGTAACTATGGACTGTGACTATGGACTGTGACTATGGACTGTGACTATGGACTGTGACTATGGACTGTGGCTATGGACTGTGACTATGGACTGTGACTATGGACTGTGACTATGGTCACAGTGGTTTGGCATATTTTGACATGGTTTGGCTTATTACATGGAATTGATGATTTTTGAAATCCCTTGACGGGGTCCTTCAGAAGGGAAATATCAAATCGGAAAGAGCAGAGGAAATTGCATTAATTTGATGACTGTATGCGCAGCTTGAAAAACAGTACTTCCTTCTCTCTCTGTATATTTCATTTGTGGTATAGTCTTTGGTGCATCTGACCATACCAAGGGAATGGAAGTCAGTCTGCATGCTGAAAAGGAGACATTAAAATATACAGAAACAAAATAAAACATAAACACTAGATGACCACCTTGTGATCACTCCATTCCCTTGGTATGGTCAGATGCACCAAAGACTATACCACAAATGAAATATACAGAGAGAGAAGGAAGTACTGTTTTTCAAGCTGCGCATACCGTTCATCTTTCTTCCTGGAACAGTTAGATCCTCTTAATGATTATCATATTAATGAAATTTCCTCTGCTCTTTCCGATTTGATATTTCCCTTCCGAAGGACCCCGTCAAGGGATTTCAAAAATCATCAATTCCATGTAATAAGCCAAACCATGAAAATAATGACCCCCTACAACCAGCTTGAAATATGGTAGCAAAACAAGGCTGTTATCTACGCTGTCTATATCTCTCTGTCCTGTCTCCCAGTGATGAAATGCGTTTAAGAGCGGTACACAAATTATATCTCGACTTGGCACGGGATATTGAGTGAATAATAGCATCAAGGATGACAGGGAAGGGAAGGGAAAGGTTGGATGAAGGTGAGAAGCATTCATTTGTTTTTAGGCTCATGGGGCCACTCATTATAACAAAAGATTAAACACCGGTAACATATAAAGGTTACATGTATACTTCACGAAATGTCATACCACCTTTTTCAAGGGACCTTGGTCTTTTTCTTGGCTTCAATGAATGGTTTCAGAGCCACGCTGGCCCCCTCAGAGCTGCCTCACATCTATAATAATTTCCTTGTAATTCTCTCTTTTAAGTGAATGGCTTTGATTTGGTATTAAATGCAAGGGTATTAATGATTCATCATTTCCACTGAAGAGACTTAAGAGATACATAAGATATAAAAGACTAGAGGGAGACAAAAAAAGAAGGTTACTTTAGGTCTTTCTTTGCGGCTCGTTTTAATGTAGAAAATAAAATAACCCTGATATATGGAGGGTAATCAAACTGTAAAAACAAGGGGTACCACTAGGGAAATACATCACATGGTAGACTAAATCGATTTATGTTTTACTTGTTTTTGTATGCCTCAATTAAGAATTTCTACTGTATCAGTTTTAGTGCAGCAATGTGTTTGGGAAATACCACTGGATGCTAAAGATTCACTTAAAGTGAGGATCTAACAATGACTTGAAAGAAACAGACCCGGGTTCGTTGATCATTTGTGCACTGTTTGGTAGGCTACTGGTTCAGTGCCATTTTGAAAGTATTAAAACATTTATTTTTGGTCATCTTTGTGCTGTCTGTGAGCGCTACGGTTATGCAATGATCATGTGAAGTGTGATCGTGAGGAATGTATATCTAGCACCAAGAACAGACACCTGGCATCTGTGGTATCTCATACACATCGCATCACATAGATTTATAATGGGAGGAAAAAAAAAACAGAGGTTGGAATATAGCTGGATAATAAAAAGAGAGAAACAGTATTTTTAAAAGTAAGACAGTCTTCATGAATTCAGAACATGTATGATTAATGCCTTCCTTTATACATTAATGGCTAAGAAGTTTCAAAACTTGACTCCTGGTGAAAAGGGGGATTTTAGTTTTAGAATGTTTCGACTTAAGTTCACCTGAGGACTAGATCCCTGTCCACCAGGCCTTAATGGCGTTCACCTGAGGACTAGATCCCTGTCCACCAGGCCTTAATGGCGTTCACCTGAGGACTAGATCCCTGTCCACCAGGCCTTAATGGCGTTCACCTGAGGACTAGATCCCTGTCCACCAGGCCTTAACGGCGTTCACCTGAGGACTAGATCCCTGTCCACCAGGCCTTAATGGCGTTCACCTGAGGACTAGATCCCTGTCCACCAGGCCTTAATGGCGTTCACCTGAGGACTAGATCCCTGTCCACCAGGCCTTAATGGCGTTCACCTGAGGACTAGATCCCTGTCCACCAGGCCTTAATGGCGTTCACCTGAGGACTAGATCCCTGTCCACCAGGCCTTAATGGCGTTCACCTGAGGACTAGATCCCCGTCCACCAGGCCTTAATGGCGTTCACCTGAGGACTAGATCCCTGTCCACCAGGCCTTAATGGCGTTTGTTAGGCGACTCAAGTGTCAGTCTCTTACAGTCTTACGTGCTGATGCTAACCAATGAGGCTTCACTATGGCTCTCTTCGGGTCATTAACAACCAAATTACATAACAATTGAAAACTAAAGGTGAAGGATTACATGATGGCATGAAGCATAAATAAACCAGTAAAAGCTACTTCTGATTATTTTTATTAATGTATTATTTATTTATCCAAGAAGTCCAGCCAGAATACTTACTTTATGAGGGAGACCTGGCCAAGAGGCCAGTACCAGATTGTGGAAACATTTGTACTTAAACAAAAACAGTTTTAGATTAAATGGATGTGCTTTTGGAAGATGATGGTGGTTTCTGGAGTAGGTCTGTTCAGGAGAGTAAGAGGCTAATGGAGGCACCATCCAGAAGACAAGGCTAAACTCAATGACATCCCATTAATAGGACGGAGCAGAACGATCTCCAGGTGGATACAGCCTGACTCTGGGGTACCTGCCACGCAGCCATCACTGGTGATTTGACAAGTGATTCTGTATCAAATTGTCTGCACTGATTTGGGATGTAATTGATTGGATGGGAGGCACTTGAATCCCTGATTGGTTTAACGGAAGAGAGGGAGGAAAGAGGAATATAGAATGGTATGGAAGAGGAGAGGAGAGGAGAGGAGAGGAGAGGAGAGGAGAGGAGAGGAGAGGAGAGGAGAGGAGAGGAGAGGAGAGGAGAGGAGAGGAGAGGAGAGGAGAGGAGAGGAGAGGAGAGGAGAGGAGAGGAGAGGAGAGGAGAGGAGAGGAGAGGAGAGGGGCAGGTTGAGGAGAGGAGAGGAGAGGAGAGGAGAGGAGAGGAGAGGAGAGGAGAGGAGAGGAGAGGAGAGGAGAGGAGAGAGAGGAGAGGAGAGGAGAGGAGAGGAGAGGAGAGGAGAGGAGAGGAGAGGAGAGGAGAGGAGAGGAGAGGAGAGGAGAGGAGAGGAGAGGGGCAGGTTGAGGAGAGGAGAGGAGACGAGACGAGACGAGAGGAGAGGGGCAGGTTGAGGAGAGGAGAGGAGAGGAGAGGAGAGGAGAGGAGAGGAGAGGAGAGGAGAGGAGAGGAGAGGAGAGGAGAGGAGAGGAGAGGAGAGGAGAGGAGAGGAGAGGAGAGGAGAGGAGAGGAGAGGAGAGGAGAGGAGAGGAGAGGGGCAGGTTGAGGAGAGGAGAGGAGAGGAGAGAGGAGGAGAGGAGAGGAGAGGAGAGGAAAGAGGAGGAGAGAAGAGATGAGAAGAGAGGAGAGGCTAGGAGAGGCTAGGAGAGAGGAGGAGAGGAGTGGAGAGGATATCATCCACTAGCGTACAAAACATTAGGACCTTCATAATATTGAGTTAAAGGTGTTAAAAGGTCTTTAGTGTTGCCTAGTCACCCTCTGAAAGGCACATATACACAATCCATTTCTCAATTGTCTCAAGGCTTAAGAATCCTTCTTTAACCTGTCTCCTCACCTTCATCTACACTGATTGAAGTGGATTTAACAAGTGACAACAATAAGGGATCATAGCGTTCACCTGGATTCACCTGGTCAGTCTATGTCATTGAAAGAGCAGGTGTTCCTAATATTTGTACACTCAGTGTATATCTTCAGACTGCTAGAAGCTAGAATCATAATTCACCTATCAATTGATATCATCGTTAACCTTTGTTGTTGGGATTCATGTCACCGGGGAGGTGACATCTTTAGTTAAAAATGGAGGATAGCTGGCAGCCTAGCAGGCCTCCAGAGGATTGGCTCAACCTCATAAACCATTATAGTAGAGACATTATGAGAGCAAAGCACTGCCTGAAGACGACGTACAGAATACCAACCACATGGGCACCCGTGAATTAACACGATCCCAAACCCCATTTTTATATTATGTGGATAACAACATGCTGACTGTGCACTACAACACAATGAGATCAATTTCTAATTAATAAACAATGTTATTTTTTCACCATATATATATATATATATATATATATATATATATATATATATATATATATATTTTTTTTTTTACAGAAAATAGTCTGCTTTCTTTTTCATTACAATGTGATAATTTGTTCATGCTCCTTATCTGTAACAGTGTATGCAGCGTTTCCCAAACGTTTTAACTCGGGGAAACAACCCCCCCCCCCCCCACGTCTATTTCTATGGGCACAAGCACTGTTCATGACAAAAACTGTTCACACCCCTCTTGTTGCTGGTGGAGAGAGTTTTGCAGGTTTAAAACTTATTTCCTGCAATTCTATACATGTTTGTCTAATGTGTATTCATGTGTAATTTGAGTGACAAAAAAAAAAATACTCCCATGTTGTATCGTTCAATGTTCTTTGTTATATTAAACTTACCACCATCTAGACTACCAGCGTCTACGTTACAAGTACTGTCTATAATCATATTTTTGGTTGCCAAAGTAGTTACCGGGAAATGATAGACCGAAAGGTAAATGAATGTAAGATGTACACTTAATGCTGTCATTATATTTTACTGTCCCCTGTATTCATCACAGACGCATAATGTAGCTACCATTTGTACAATGCCTTCAGAAAGTATGCATGCCCCATTGACTTATTCCACATTTTGTTGAGTTACAGCCTGAACTCAAAATGGATTAAATACCCCAAAATGACAAAAGTGAAAACATGCTTTAGATTTTTTTTTCTTGCATTTATTGAAAATGAAATACAGAAATATCACATTTACATAAGCAATTGCACCCATGAGTCAATAGTTTGTAGAAGCACCTTTAGCAGCAATTACAGCTGTAAGTCTTTCTGGGTAAGTCTCTAAGATCTTTTCAAAATGTCTTCAAGCTAAGTCAAATTGGTTGTTGATCATTGCTAGACAACCATTTTCAGGTCTTGCCATAGACTTTCAAGTAGATTCAAGTCAAAACTATAACTAGTCCACTCAGGAACATTCTATGTCGTCTTGGTGAGCAACTCCAGTGTAGATTTGTCCTTGTGTTTCAGGTCATTGTCCTGCTGAAAGGTGAATTAATCTTCCCAGTGTCTGGTGGAAAGCAGACTGAACCAGGTTTTCCTCTAGGATTTTGCCTGTGCTTAGCTACATTCCAGTCCTTAACGATTACAGCCACCACTATGCTTGAAAATATGGAGATTGGTACACAGTAATGTGTTGTGATTTGCCCCAAACATAACACTTTATATTCAGGACAAAAAGTGATTTGCTTTTTTAGCAGTATTTCTTTAGTGCCTTGTTGCAAACAGAATGCATATTTTGGAATATTTTTTATTCTGTACTGGCTTCCTTCTTTTCACTCTGTCAATTAGGTTAGCATTGTGCCGTAACTACAATGTTGTTGATCCATCCTCAGTAATCTAATATCACAACCATTAAACTATAACTGTTTTAAAGTCACCATTTGCCTCATGGTGAAATCCCTGAGAGGTTTCCTTCCTCTCCGGCAACTGAGTAATTAATAACTTCACCATGCTCAAAGGGATATTCAATGTCTGGTTATTATAAAAAAAAAATACACATTGGAAAACCTCCCTGGTCTTTGTGGTTGAATCTGTGTTCGAAATTCACTGCTCGACTGTGGGACCTTACATATAATTGTATATGTGGGATACAGAGATGAGGTAGTCTTTAAAAGATCATGTTAAACACTATTGTTGCCCACAAAGTGAGTCCATGCAACTTTATGTGACTTGTTAAACACATTTTTACTCCTGAACTTATTTAGGGCTTGCCATAGCAAAGGGGTTGAATACTTATTGACTGAAGACATTTCAGCTTTTCATTTTTTATCCATTTGTAAAACCTTATTTAATTTTGACATTATGGGGTATTGTGTGTAGGCCAGTGACAAAAAAAAAATCTAAATTTCATCCATTTTAAATTCAGGCTGTAACACAACAAAATGTGGAAAAAGTAAAGGGGTGTGAATACTTTCTGAAGGCACTATACCAGTGTTTCTGTCTGTGACTTGTCACAACATGTAATGAGCCATGTCACAAATGGAGGCTCTGCAGATAAGCCAAAACAGAACCGCCGGGAAAAAGAAATAAATCGCCAGTTGGTCACCTCAATGAGCCGACAGTGTTTCCATATATCTTCCTTTCCAGCGTGGCAAGCTGGCAACGCAGCGCAGCCCAACCTTTCGCCTTTTGACATGGACATGCTGTGTTCACTGCTGACAGCTGCTGCACAGGACCGGACCCCAGAGGTCACAAATGACCTTTCAGGTTGTCTTTTTTTAAGTCATAGCACATATCTGTCTGATGTCCACCGATGCAACGCGGAGCGCCACATGGAACCATGGAGTGGGTGCAGGGTGCTCTGATTGTTCCTGCTTGTCTTGCAGGATCAACTCTACCTCAGATGAATTGTGTGTGTGTGTGTGTGTACGTGTATGTGTGTGTGTGTTTGTGAGCACGTGTGTGTGTGTGTGTGCAAGTTTGTGTGTGTGTGTGTGCGTGCATGTGTGAGCATGTGAATGTCCTAGGACTCCTATCGCCTGCTGCCTTGAGTTTAGCTCTAACCCTAACCCTTGAGTTTAACGTCGTACAAAGCTTAATTGCTGCATGACCGGCCCTGTTGTTTGGCTGCTGGAGGCATTGTATTTTATTATACTGTATGAATCATCATTAAGATGTGCTTGTTCACCAGCAGGCTTCCCTAGCATCAAGACCCTGCCAACAGTTTCTACATATAGGTATTATACAGAGATTATGTGTGGTGAATATCCAAAACTAGAAGAAACGTCTGCTTCCACATGGCTTGTTCTTTGGGGTTTAGGCCGGGTATCTGGAAAGCACTTTGTGACTGCTGATGTAAAAAGGGCTTTATAAAATGCATTTTGTTTTTATGAATTCATACTAGGATACTACTCCACTGTATGCAAAACAGCTATAACGCTCTTGTGTATTGAATAATGGACTGGCCAAGCATGCTAGATAAATAAGGTATTAGCAGCATGGGATATCAGGGCCACAGCATGTGTGCTATTGGGGGGGGGGAAAAAAACATGCATGACATCATGGGATGTGTGCCAAATGGGACCCTTTCCCCTTTATAGTGCACTACTTTTGACCAGAGCCCAATAGGGAACCTGGGTCAACAGTAGTGCACTATACAGGTAATAGGGTGCTATTTGTGACGCTCTTATGGGTCTCACAAGGAGAGATATGCAACGATTTTGTGTGCCATAGTAATTCCATGAAGCTGGCAGTGACAGGGTCGGGCAATGCTACCCCATACAGGGAGAGGTGGATGAACCAGTCCCCTTCCATCACCCCATCCATCTGCCATCTGCCTCCCCCATTACACTATACACAAAACATGGACTCAATTCATTTTTTATATATTTAGTACAAAATATGGACTCATTTCATGATTGAATATTTAGTACAAAATATGGACTCATTTCATTATTGAATATTTTGTGCCGAAAGGGAGAATAAATCCTTAAAATAGTGTTATTCAGAATCCTCTTAAGCTGTTCGCAATGTCTTACAATATGCTTGCCTCTGGAAACATTATAGCTTCACTCCTCGCCCTTCCCTTCTCAAGCTCTGAGGAGGGGTGTCGCTGTTGAATTATTCACTGATAGACTGAGATTCTCTCTCTGAGTCTTTAGATTTGTACCAAGAAGACACCAAATAGAGAAGATTAAAAAAAAAACTGTGTTGAATAAGAGAAGGTGGGTTGGTAGAGGGACTGGAAAGGGTAGGACTAAGCTAACATGTGGACTTGTTTTAAGATGGTCATCCCATGGATCATGGATCTATTTGATTTTAGGACTCCTTTAGTCCTAAAATGGAGAACACCATCGTGTTTGTGAGAGTCTCCCCCTTTTCCACAGTGGGGTCAAATTAGTTTGTTCCAAATCCGTTCCAACGCTTTCAGACAGAAGTTGGCACATCAGCGTTGCCGACTTCAGACGAGTCCCGTGACTCGGACGCTGTGGACGTTTACGTGAGAACGTCTCGCGGTCTGACAAACACCGCTGTAGCTCGGCCACCTTTCACCGCAGACATCGGCGGATACGGTGGATTGAGACTCAGCCGATGGAAAAAACCTGATATCTCTAGCTTAAACTGACAGATTTTGATGGGGATTTTGTTAATGTGTTACTTAGATTGACGCACGGGTGGGTCAATCGACTCTTAAGGATTAACAATGTTCAGACCCTAGAGGAACGTCAGTAGATTAACAATGTTCAGACCCCAGAGGAATGTCAGTAGATTAACAATGTTCAGACCCTAGAGGAATGTCAGTAGATGAACAATGTTCAGACCCCAGAGGAAAGTCAGTAGATGAACAATGTTCAGACCCCAGAGGAAAGTCAGTAGATTAACAATGTTCAGACCCCAGAGGAAAGTCAGTAGATTAACAATGTTCAGACCCCAGAGGAAAGTCAGTAGATGAACAATGTTCAGACCCCAGAGGAAAGTCAGTAGATGAACAATGTTCAGACCCCAGAGGAATGTCAGTAGATTAACAATGTTCAGACCCTAGAGGAATGTCAGTAGATGAACAATGTTCAGACCCCAGAGGAAAGTCAGTAGATGAACAATGTTCAGACCCCAGAGGAAAGTCAGTAGATTAACAATGTTCAGACCCCAGAGGAAAGTCAGTAGATTAACAATGTTCAGACCCCAGAGGAAAGTCAGTAGATGAACAATGTTCAGACCCCAGAGGAAAGTCAGTAGATGAACAATGTTCAGACCCCAGAGGAAAGTCAGTAGATGAACAATGTTCAGACCCCAGAGGAAAGTCAGTAGATGAACAATGTTCAGACCCCAGAGGAAAGTCAGTAGATTAACAATGTTCAGACCCCAGAGGAAAGTCAGTAGATTAACAATGTTCAGACCCCAGAGGAAAGTCAGTAGATTAACAATTTCCAGACCCCAGAGGAAAGTCAGTAGAGGAACAATGTTCAGACCCCAGAGGATATTCAGTAAACTCCCCTCCCCTCCCCTCCCCTCCCCTCCCCTCCCCACCAAACCCCTGTGGGTATAAGAGATGTGAACATATGTTCCTCTGGTATAGCAGCAAAAGTGGCGTTCGTTGCTTCATATTATATCAGTCCAGATCAGCTGTTTTATAGAGAGGCCTGATGAGAGAGGTGAGATGGGACATTGCAAACGCTTCCTAAAATCTCAAGGACAGTTTGTGTATGCAGATTATTCCTGGTGTTATTGCAGATACGACTTAGTCTGCGTCTGAAATGCCACCCTGTTCCCTATATAGTGCACTACATTTGACCAGGACCCACTGCACCCTATTCCCTATACAGCGGCCACAGACTTACACTTAATGTCTGTCCCAAATGTCTCCCTATTCCCTATATAGTCAAAAGTAGTGCACTACAGAGGGAATAGGGTGCCATTGGGCCCATAGGGCTCTGGTCAAAGTAGTGCACTACAAAGGGAACAGGGTGCCATTTTGGGAGGCCACAATAAACATCAGTGCGGCTGAGCTGGTCTTATCAGAGGTGATCTCAATATGAGCGGTTGCAGTTCATGACCATGTGAAGGACGTGGCGGTGATTCCAGTGTCATTTTGTGTCGACTGGCTCAGGACAAAGCTGATTGCCTCTCTCATTATTCCCCAATGACAGGGACAGTATCGTGTTGTAATATTTACTGTCAGACGGCAGGCAGACGCGGCGACGACGTAGCATCCAGTCGGCAGCTTTCAATGGCACAGGAGTCACTTTGGAAAGCTGTCCGAGCATTAAAGGTGCAGTCTGGGATTTGGGAACCTAGCCGTTCAATGGTCATTTAACTTTAGGATTTTTTGCCATTGATTCTTGAAGAATATAAATGATAAATGCCTTGTGAGTGTATCACAACTGTCAGTAACTTTATCATAACCCAGAATATTAGGTTTTATGTCTCCATTGTTTACAACGTAAAAATGAACAATGTATAGCTTCAGAATATTGGTAAATCTACATATATATATATATTGGACTGTCAGTCCTTGCATCTAGAGTGCTGTCTATGAATATGAGCGGCTTTACATTTCCCCAGCCCCGTCCCTCAGCTGTATACCGAAACAAAGTGGTGAGCCCCCGTTTTGTTGTTTTCCAATACCAGATTGTAGCTTTTAGGCTGAAAAAGAGGTGTCGTTTTAGCTGATCATATGATGACAGGCTGTCAGACTGCCCTCTCCACTGACTTTCTTTTTACCACGACTTTAGTCTTCACTGGAGTTTTTTTTACTCTTGACCGTGCCATTCAACCAGAAAAGGACATGGGCATTTTGACACTTTTTTCCTAAGTGAACTGGAAAACGTGAGAGGATTTCACTACATCGCACATTATCGCGTTCACAAGTAGCAGCAGTGGCAGAGTCAAGTGGAAAGTTAGTTCAATGTGTGATGATTGCTTGAATAAGTCTGGAAAATTGTGGATTATTACTCTGCATAGCCTAGTGGTAAATTATTGAATACATGTGACATTCTCACATCGTGTCAAATATGTGCTACTTCTCATTTCCATGTATAGTGTGAGGAGTAGTTCTTAATTGTGACAAAAGAAAGAGTGTGGATGTCATTAACATAATTTAACAGGAAAAATAAGATTTTAAATTGAATTAGTTACACATCCTTCAGTGAACAACAGAAATCCAGTTTCTCGATATACATAGAGAAATATGTATATAAACTGTACTGTATCCTGTACAGGTCTATATAGAATAATATACTGTATCCTGTACAGGTCTATATAGAATAATATACTGTATCCTGTACAGGTCTATATAGAATAATATACTGTATCCTGTACAGGTCTATATAGAATAATATACTGTATCCTGTACAGGTCTATATAGAATAATATACTGTATCCTGTACAGGTCTATATAGAATAATATACTGTATCCTGTACAGGTCTATATAGAATAATATACTGTATCCTGTACAGGTCTATATAGAATAATATACTGTATCCTGTATAGGTCTATATAGAATAATATACTGTATCCTGTATAGGTCTATATAGAATAATATACTGTATCCTGTACAGGTCTATATAGAATAATATACTGTATCCTGTATAGGTTTATATAGAATAATATACTGTATCCTGTATAGGTCTATATAGAGTACTATACTGTATCCTGTATAGGTCTATATAGAGTACTATACTGTATCCTGTATAGGTCTATATAGAGTACTATACTGTATCCTGTATAGGTCTATATAGAGTACTATACTGTATCCTGTATAGGTCTATATAGAGTACTATACTGTATCCTGTATAGGTCTATATAGAGTACTATACTGTATCCTGTATAGGTCTATATAGAGTACTATACTGTATCCTGTATAGGTCTATATAGAGTACTATACTGTATCCTGTATAGGTCTATATAGAATAATATACTGTATCCTGTACAGGTCTATATAGAATAATATACTGTATCCTGTACAGGTCTATATAGAATAATATACTGTATCCTGTACAGGTCTATATAGAATAATATACTGTATCCTGTACAGGTTTATATAGAGTACTATACTGTATCCTGTATAGGTTTATATAGAGTACTATACTGTATCCTGTATAGGTTTATATAGAGTACTATACTGTATCCTGTATAGGTTTATATAGAGTACTATACTGTATCCTGTATAGGTTTATATAGAGTACTATACTGTATCCTGTATAGGTTTATATAGAGTACTATACTGTATCCTGTATAGGTTTTTATAGAGTACTATACTGTATCCTGTATAGGTTTATATAGAGTACTATACTGTATCCTGTATAGGTTTATATAGAGTACTATACTGTATCCTGTATAGGTCTATATAGAGTACTATACTGTATCCTGTATAGGTCTAGTAAGAGCTTACCTTATGGGGACACGTGGATGCGTCTGAGCTGAAGGACTTCTCCGGTGTCTGGCCCTGATTCTACAAGGTAGAAAAACACATCATTAGAAACATGCTTACTGTGGAGGGCCATTTCCAACACAACACCATTTGTGACAGTAGGGCAATGTCTCAAATGGCACCCTATTCCCTACATAGTGCACTACTTTTGACCAGAGCACGGTGAGACCTGTGGTCTAAAGCAGTTCACTATGTAGGGAATAGGGTGCCACGCTGCTTATTTTGTCTCGGTTATTCTCTGGACCACACAGGGCTTATCAACAGGCAGGTTTTTTTTAGCTGTTTCATAATCCAAGAATAAAACTCTACTGTAGCCTACGGTCATACTGCAGGTCTTTATTTTGAGAATATAATCTTAATTTCCATTCACAGGGGTTATAATAATGTGTTGTTATTTTGTCATGATGTTTTCTGTTCCCTTATCCTTTCTGGAAACATTACAAACCTCCTTTAGCAGTCAAATGATACCACATAACATATGGGACCTACTACTTTCAACACAGACCTTGTAGTCAGATGATTATATCATTTTGTTAATACAGTGATGCATCATTCAGATACAAGAAAACAGCATTAAAAATAATCTGCTAAGGTAATGTCAACAGGCCAACAACAGATGGTCCTGCTGTTTGTGATTATGCGAGACGCTCAAGTGTTTGCAAACGCACAGTTGCAGCAACAACAACAACAACAACAACAACAACAACAACAACAACAACAAAAAAGTTGTCTTGAAATGACCCGAGGAACAAATGAAAAGCAAACTGAAAAACTGTCAACAGGAAACGGTGGGGTGTAATTGCATAAACACACATTCAGTCTCTGTCCCAAATGGCACCCTATCCCCCTATTCAGTGCACTACCTATGTGCCCTGCTCGGAAGTAGTGCGCCAAATAGGGAATATGATGTCTATTTGGGATGCAGATTCACAGTAGCACACATTCACAAAGGAAATGGGGATTGATTGGATCTTAGCAATGTCAGTGCCTCCCTCAGAATCACTATGAAGTACATTTTGTTGCCCCCCCCCCCCCCCAAACGTTCAAGGGAAACCTGTGCCTTTGCACACACAACAGGGAATATATAGCCTAACAACGACTGAACCACTCATTACAGGGAATATATAGCCTAACAACGACTGAACCACTCATTACAGGGAATATAGAGCCTAACAACGACTGAACCACTCATTACAGGGAATATAGAGCCTAACAACGACTGAACCACTCATTACAGGGAATATAGAGCCTAACAACGACTGAACCACTCATTACAGGGAATATAGAGCCTAACAGCGACTGAACCACTCATTACAGGGAATATAGAGCCTAACAACGACTGAACCACTCATTACAGGGAATATAGAGCCTAACAGCGACTGAACCACTCATTACAGGGAATATAGAGCCTAACAGCGACTGAACCACTCATTACAGGGAATATAGAGCCTAACAACGACTGAACCACTCATTACAGGGAATATAGAGCCTAACAACGACTGAACCACTCATTACAGGGAATATAGAGCCTAACAGCGACTGAACCACTCATTACAGGGAATATAGAGCCTAACAACGACTGAACCACTCATTACAGGGAATATAGAGCCTAACAACGACTGAACCACTCATTACAGGGAATATAGAGCCTAACAACGACTGAACCACTCATTACAGGGAATATAGAGCCTAACAGCGACTGAACCACTCATTACAGGGAATATAGAGCCTAACAGCGACTGAACCACTCATTACAGGGAATATAGAGCCTAACAACGACTGAACCACTCATTACAGGGAATATAGAGCCTAACAACGACTGAACCACTCATTACAGGGAATATAGAGCCTAACAGCGACTGAACCACTCATTACAGGGAATATAGAGCCTAACAACGACTGAACCACTCATTACAGGGAATATAGAGCCTAACAGCGACTGAACCACTCATTACAGGGAATATAGAGCCTAACAGCGACTGAACCACTCATTACAGGGAATATAGAGCCTAACAACGACTGAACCACTCATTACAGGGAATATAGAGCCTAACAACGACTGAACCACTCATTACAGGGAATATAGAGCCTAACAACGACTGAACCACTCATTACAGGGAATATATAGCCTAACAGCGACTGAACCACTCATTACAGGGAATATAGAGCCTAACGACGACTGAACCACTCATTACAGGGAATATAGAGCCTAACAGCGACTGAACCACTCACAACGGGGGGAATGAACAGGCCTCACATGGGATGGAGTGGGGCTTCACAAACTAGCTCCCCTGAAAGCTAAACTAGCTACCCCAGGAGGCCACATTGATTCCAAGCAGGTGTCAGCCGTTAGCCCCTCATATCGAATTATGTTGCCGGGGTGCGCACTCACAATGCTCCCTGACACCATTAATGTCTTCCTTATGGTATCACCAGGAGAGAAGAGACACTGAACTGTCCAGACTACTAACATCTATATTTCATCACAACTTAAAGAGAATATAGCTGCAGCGGCAACAACTACTGGGGGAGAGAGAAAGAACCGCACGTAAGCATTCACACAGACACACACACACACACACACACACACACACATACACACACTTACGCACGCACACACACACACACACACACACACACACACACACACACACACACACACACACACACACACACACACACAGCTAGCTTCACTGCTACAGCAGCAGAAAACAGTGTGAACACTCATCTCATGTAATATTAAAGGACCGATGGCCAAGCTTGGTTGTCTAAATTAGTTGAAACAATTTTCCCCCCAAAGAGTAGATACTGAAACTGTAACTATATCAGGATAATTGAACATAAACATTTTTGGGAGGCAGGGGGAAGAAGCAGTGTGTGTGTGTGTGTGTGTGTGTGTGTGTGTGTGTGTGTGTGTGTGTGTGTGTGTGTGTGTGTGTGTGTGTGTGTGTTTTGTAATGGGGGGTATGATGAGCATGGCTTAATTAACTCAATAAGTTCCCAATTTTCAATTCTTGAACACATGCTTTCCTCTAGTATTCCATATCCAAGTATCCAGTTTTCACTTATTTCATGAGCTTAAAAGAGTCCCCAGAGCCAGGGCGTGACAGATTTTTACAATTGTTTCCATTATAAAATAATAGTGAAGACATCAAAACTATGAAATAACACATATTATATAGTAAATATACAATATTATATATTATATAGTATATATACAATATTATATATTATACAGTATATATACAATATGATATATTATATAGTATATATACAATATTATATATTATACAGTATATATACAATATTATATATTATATAGTATATTATACTGTATATATATAATATTGTAGACACTACCAGTGAAACGTTTGGACACACCTACTCATTCAAGGGCTTTTCTTTATTTAGAAATGTTTCTACTTTATATAATAATAGTGAAAACATCCAAACTATGAAATAACACATGGAATCATGTAGTAACCAAAAATGTGTTAAACAAATATATTTTATATTTGAGATTCTTCAAATAGCCAACCTTTTTACCTTGATGACAGCTTTGCACACTCTTGGCATTCACTCAACCAGCTTCATGAGGTAGTCACCTGGAATGCATTTCAAGGCACACTTAACCAGCATAGCTACCACAGCATTCTGCAGCGATACGCCATCCCATCTGGTTTGGGCTTAGTGGGACTATCATTTGTTTTTCAACAGGACATTGACCCAACACCCCTCCAGGCTGTGTATGGAGAGTGATGGAGTGCTGCATCAGATGACCTGGCCTCCACAATCCCCCGACCTCAACCCAAGTGAGATGGTTTGGGATGAGTCGGACGGCAGAGTGAAGGGAAAGCAGCCAACAAGTGCTCAGCATATGTGGGAACTCCTACAAGACTGTTGGAAAAGCATTCCAGGTGAAGCTGGTTGAGAGAATGCCAAGAGTGTGCAAAGCTGTCATCAAGGCAAAGGGTGGCTATTTGAAGTATCTCAAATATAACATATATTTTGATTTGTTTAACACTTTTTTGCTTAATACAAGATTCCATATGTTTTATTTCATAGTTTTGATGTCCTCACTATTATTCTACAATGTAGAAAATAGTTTTTAAAAATAAAGAAAAACCCTTGAATGAGTAGGTGTTCTAAAGGTTTTGACCGGTAGTGTATTCAATATGATATATATACAGTGTAAATACAATATGATATATATACAGTATATATACAATATGATATATATTTACACAGTGTATATACAATATGATATATTGTATAGTATGTATACAATATGATATATTATACAGTACATATACAATATGATATATATACAGTGTATATACAATATGATATATATACAGTATATATACAATATGATATATATACAGTGTATATACAATATGATATATTGTATAGTATGTATACAATATGATATATTATATAGTACATATACAATATGATATATATACAGTGTATATACAATATGATATATTATAATAACATAACATGCCATTTAGCATACGCTTTTATCCAAAGCGACGTACAGTCATGTGTGCATACATTTTTACGTATGGGTGGTCCCGGGGATCGAACCCACTACCCTGGCATTACAAGCGCCATGCTCTACCAATTGAGCTACAGAGGACCACATTATAGTGTTATTATATAGTATGTATACAATATGATATATTAAACAGTACATATACAATATGATATATATACAGTGTATATACAATATGATATATTATACAATACATATACAATATGATATATATATATACATATATATATATATATATATATATATATATATATACAGTGTATATACAATATGATATATTTTATAGTACATATACAATATGATATATATACAGTGTATATACAATATGATATATTATACAGTACATATACAATATGATTTATATACAGTGTATATACAATATGATATATTATACAATACATATACAATATGATATATATATATATATATACAGTGTATATACAATATGATATATTTTATAGTACATATACAACATGATATATATATACAGTGTATATACAATATGATATATTATACAGTACATATACAATATGATATATTATACAGTACATATACAATATGATTTATATACAGTGTATATACAATATGATATACGGTATATACAGTACATATACAATGTTATGCAAAACTGTAACCTGAACAGAGCTTACAGTGCTTACAGTACACAGACCATCACACCATGTGGGCCAATAGATTCTGCTTTCCTGTTGTTGGTTAAACTAGAGGACACGTTTATTTCAGTACACCGTGTATGTAGATTGATGTCAGCAACCCCATTCAATAAACCAAATCGGAACTCAGAAAGTGCACGTCATCACGCCTAATGCCATTTAAGCAGATACTAATATTGTTTTGTTTACAATATGTATTGAACAGGAAGACACATCATTAAATGATAAAGGACCTCCTTGTGAAAGTACAGTATGGTGGAAATAGAATGTGTAAAAATAAGACGTTAGTCACCTCTAATTAAATATTTCCTACTTGTCAGCATCTGAATGCAGTTTGAGAGCCATTTCCTCCTCCAACATTAATGGAATACTAAACAGGTCATAAAAATAGCTAGATATCAGCTAGAGTACGTCGTTATGGCACTTGATAATTCCCCATACACACTTTAGAGTCTCTACACAACATAACATCTATGTCCATGTAAGTCTGATTGTGACACATCACTTTAGAGGGCTCAGGATGTCATGAAAATATCAACAGTCTTAGGAAATCTCTGCAACAATATTCCGCTCTGTCCCGTCTTTGTGAGAACTTAACCCCCCCCACATTTCCTTAGCCACTTCAAACACATTTCCACATGGCGCTGAAGCAATAGGCTGCAAAGTGCTGTAATCTCTCTGCCATCAGGTAAGAAACAGACTTACCACTGACTGACAAACGGGGAGTACTTTGATAAGTCAGCTTTGCCATGGAGACACCGAGGCCTGTCGCCTCTGCTGAGCTCATATCCAAAGCAGACCCGCTACAGTGCAGTGCGTAGTCCCAATTAAGCATGGTCCCAGGGATTCCCACAGTGAAAAACCTGAAGTTCACTACTTTTCATTAATCTGCTTGCTCTGCCCTCATATTTAGCCTCACGTTGAAATGTTTTACAGTTTTCTTTTCAGTACAACCAGGGCTACAAGTAGCATACAAAACAATTTGACATAAACAGTTGCATTCATGAGTTTTATTGACAAAGAAAAAATAATATGTAACTCCGGCCAAGCAAAAACCTGATAAAAAATAATTTATAAGAATGGTGTAAGTACATAAATTGTTTGCTCAGTGGGAAATGAATATCAAACTTCAGCGACAACTGTGTGAAGTTTGGAGTTTGTGACAGCAACTATGTGAGCTTATTACTGTATCATAGACACTATGTCCTGATATTTCCTATGATCTTTGTAGAATAACCCCTTTCCTATGATCTTCTATGTAATTTATGTCCTGTATATGATGGTCCTCTGTAGCTCAGCTGGTAGAGCACGGCGCTTGTAACGCCAAGGTAGTGGGTTCGATCCCCGGGACCACCCATACACAAAAAATTTATGCACGCATGACTGTAAGTCGCTTTGGATAAAAGAGTCTGCTAAATGGCATATTATTATTATTATGTAGAAGAACCCCATACCTTCTAACGACTCTTACATTTGTGAGCATCATAGAGCAAAACAGATGTGCATATTCATGAGAGTCTCAGCTTTTCATAGTGGTTTTGGAAGCACTAAATCATGACAGTGGTACTCAAAGTGATCCTAGATGTGCAATAAACTGTAGCCTCCAGTGAAGGCAGGATGTGCAATAAACTGTAGTCTCCAGTGAAGGCAGGATGTGCAATATACTGTAGTCTCCAGTGAAGGCAGGACTTCTGGTAGTTTAGTGACCAATAAAGTCTCGTCACAACTCCTTCAAACTCGTGTTTCAGATCATTTCTCACACAAAGAAAATCACCTTTCAATAAATAAATCACAGTGTTTATCATTTACGTAATTTAGCAGACGCTCTTATCCAGAGCGACTTACAGTTAGTGCATGCATAATTATTTTATTAATTTTTTTCATACTGGCCCCCCGTGGGAAACGAACCGCCATGCTCTACCAACTGAGCTACCTCCCTGCCGGCCATTCCCTCCCCTACCCTGGACGACGCTGGGCCAATTGTACGCCGCCCCATGGGTCTCCCGGTCGCGGCCGGCTACGACAGAGCCTGGATTCGAACCAGGATCTCTAGTGGCACAGCTAGCACTGCGATGCAGTGCCTTAGACCATTTGTCTCATCACAGTACAATTACAATTTTCCTGTTATTATTATTATTATTATTTTAGTTGTTTTGTTGTATTCAGCATTGTTGGGAAGAGCCCGTGAGTAAGTTAGTCTACATTTGTTGTTTATGAAGCATGTGACAATTAAAATTGGATTGATTGATTGATCTTGGCTCTGGACGAGAACAAATCATCAATATGTGGTTGGTGTAATCCAAGGACCTTCGCTATGCTTGTCGATAATGTGATGTGCTCCTTATCAGATGTACCAGTGTACCAGACCAGAGGTTGATTTGTAGATTAGACAGTCAGAAGGTTAATTATACGGTATCACATTTACGTTGGCATCAATCTCATAACTATTGTTTTCAGATTTCAGATAATGAATATACAGAGTTCACATTAACACTCAGAGATGGATTCACAGATAGCTGCATTGTGTCTAGTTTATTGATGAAATATTCATGGAGGAGATATGCATGCATTACATGTAGGGTACGCCCCAAATGACACCCTATTCCCTATGTAGTGCACTACTTTTGACCAGAGCCCCGTAGGGCCCTGTTCAAAAGTAGTGCACTTTGTATGAAATAGGGTGCCATTTGGAATGTAAGATTAAGCTTCTCTGCAGCTGTAATAAATGAACATGCCTTCTATGAACACCATTGTTTTGTTCTGCTAAGAGAACGAAATGTGATTTGAATGCTGTTAATCCTGTTAAAAAATATAGGCACACTCATTACACCCCCAGGACATTTCTGCTGTGTGTGTGTGTGCGTGTGTGTGTGTGTGTGTGTGTGTGTGTGTGTGTGTGTGTGTGTGTGTGTGTGTGTGTGCGTGCGTGTGGAACACAGATCTAGATTATGTCCTGTATATGATAGCTATCCAGCTCAAACAGCCCACTCGCTTTGTTTTGAAGTGAAATATTGACAGTATGTTTCTAGAAATGTATTTGTATGTCCCAGTTCTTCCAATGTATTTTGAATAGTCTGTTATGCTACTCTCGATTTTTTGTATGCCTTCGTCAGAAGTTCTCTGTCTAATAAAGACGTATTGTGCCTTTCAAGATACCCAAGGGCAGGGGAGACAACAGCAGGGGAGACTACAGTAGAGGAGACTACAGAAGAGGAGACTAAAGTAGAGGAGACTACAGCAGGGGGACTACAGAAGGGGAGACTACAGTAGAGGAGACTACAGTAGAGGAGCCTACAGAAGAGGAGACTACAGTAGAGGAGACTACAGAAGATGAGACTAGAGTAGAGGAGACTACAGTAGAGGAGACTACAGTAGAGGAGACTACAGTAGAGGAGACTACAGTAGAGGAGACTACAGTAGAGGAGACTACAGTAGAGGAGACTACAGAAGATGAGACTACAGTAGAGGAGACTACAGTAGAGGAGACTACAGTAGAGGAGACTACAGTCGAGGAGACTACAGTAGAGGAGACTAGAGTAGAGGAGACTACAGTCGAGGAGACTAGAGTAGAGGAGACTACAGTAGAGGAGACTACAGTAGAGAAGACTACAGTAGAGGAGACTACAGTCGAGGAGACTAGAGTAGAGGAGACTAGAGTAGAGGAGAGGAGACTACAGTAGAGGAGACTATAGTAGAGGAGACTATAGTAGAGGAGACTACAGTAGAGGAGACTACAGTAGAGGAGACTACAGTAGAGAAGACTACAGTAGAGAAGACTACAGTAGAGGAGACTACAGTCGAGGAGACTACAGTAGAGGAGACTAGAGTAGAGGAGACTAGAGTAGAGGAGACTAGAGTAGAGTAGAGGAGACTACAGTAGAGGAGACTATAGTAGAGGAGACTACAGTAAAGGAGACTACAGTAGAGAAGACTACAGTAGAGGAGACTACAGTAGAGGAGACTACAGTAGAGGAGACTACAGTAGAGGAGACTACAGTAGAGAAGACTACAGTAGAGGAGACTACAGTAGAGGAGATTACAGTAGAGGAGACTATAGTAGAGGAGACTACAGTAGAGAAGACTACAGTATAGGAGACTACAGTCGAGGAGACTACAGTAGAGGAGCCTAGAGTAGAGGAGAGGAGACTACAGTAGAGGAGACTAGAGTAGAGGAGACTAGTGTAGAGGAGACTACCGTAGAGGAGACTACAGTAGAGGAGACTACAGTAGAGGAGACTACAGTAGAGGAGACTACAGAGAGGAGACTACAGTAGAGGTGACTACAGTCGAGGAGACTACAGTAGAGGAGACTAAAGTAGAGGAGACTAGAGTAGAGGAGACTACAGTAGAGGAGACTAGTGTAGAGGAGACTACAGTAGAGGAGACTACAGTCGAGGAGACTACAGTAGAGGAGACTAGTGTAGAGGAGACTACAGTAGAGGAGACTACAGTAGAGGAGACTACAGTAGAGGAGACTACAGTAGAGGAGACTACAGTAGAGGAGACTACAGTAGAGGAGACTACAGTAGAGGAGCCTACAGTAGAGGAGACTATAGTAGAGGAGACTACAGTAGAGGAGACTACAGTAGAGGAGACTACAGTAGAGGAGAATATAGTAGAGGAGACAAGAGTAGAGGAGACTAGAGTAGATGAGACTACAGTAGAGGAGACTAGAGTAGAGGAGACTAGAGTATAGGAGACTACAATAGAGGAGACTACAGTAGAGGAGACTACAGTAGAGGAGACTAGAGTAGAGGAGACTACAGTAGAGGAGACTACAGTAGAGGAGACTACAGTAGAGGAGACTACAGTAGAGGAGACTATAGTAGAGGAGACTACAGTAGAGGAGACTACAGTAGAGGAGACTACAGTAGAGGAGACTATAGTAGAGGAGCCTAGAGTAGAGGAGAGGAGACTACAGTAGAGGAGCCTAGAGTAGAGGAGACTACAGTAGAGGAGACTACAGTAGAGGAGCCTAGAGTAGAGGAGACTACAGTAGAGGAGACTAGAGTAGAGGAGACTATAGTAGAGGAGACTATAGTAGAGGAGACTACAGTAGAGGAGACTACAGTCGAGGAGACTACAGTAGAGGAGCCTAGAGTAGAGGAGACTACAGTAGAGGAGACTAGAGTAGAGGAGACTATAGTAGAGGAGACTAAAGTAGAGGAGACTATAGTAGAGGAGACTACAGTAGAGGAGACTAAAGTAGAGGAGACTAGAGTAGAGAGGAGACTACATTAGAGGAGACTAGAGTAGAGGAGACTAGGAAATTACAGTAGAGGACAGTAGAGGTGAATACAGTAGGAAACTACAGGGCACCACTGGCATTCTCCGCACATACACAGAGATGCTTTAACCTGTCAGCTAACTTCCTGGCTATCTCTACAAAGTGCCTTGATGTTTCTGCATTTAGTCAACTGCAATACCATTGACTCGTTTCTGTTATTTTTGTGTTTACCGCGGGAACATTGTTTAAAAAAATACAAAAACATATTTCTCTCACTGGGATTAAAGCGACGCTGTAGTTCCAGGATTATCCAATGGCTTTGATCATGTGACTTCAATGTTTTTGATCTGAAGCAGGAAGAAAAAAATGACTCTCTATGGATTCTGGTGGAACTGTACACCATGACATCAGCCACTGACAGGTAGTGAATATAAAGAACAGAACAAGCATAAAAAACAACTCTATTTGGAATATTTTTCTTACGATGAAGGGATTCACCAGCATTGGATTCATGAAATATCAGATTATACCCCACTTTGATCCAGTATTATGCGATCAATATAGTTGTTTGAGTGTTGTGTGTTGCCATAGCTTTATGCCTGTCTGACTGTCCAGTACATGCTCTTGGTGTTATCTTGTTTTCTTAGAGGATTTATCAGTACTAAATGACATAGGATTTATCAGTACTAAATGATATAGTATTTATCAGTACTAAATGACATAGGATTTATCAGTACTAAATGATATAGTATTTATCAGTACTAAATGACATAGGATTTTATCAGTACTAAATGATATAGGATTTATCAGTACTAAATGATTTAGGATTTTATCAGTACTAAATGATTTAGGATTTTATCAGTACTAAATGATATAGGATTTATCAGTACTAAATGATTTAGGATTTTATCAGTACTAAATGATATAGGATTTATCAGTACTAAATTATATAGTATTTATCAGTACTAAATGATACAGTATTTATCAGTACTAAATGATATAGTATTTATCAGTACTAAATGATATAGGATTTATCAGTACTAAATGATATAGTTTTTATCAGTACTAAATGATATAGGATTTATCAGTACTAAATTATATAGGATGTATCAGTACTAAATGATATAGGATTTATCAGTACTAAATGATACAGTATTTATCAGTACTAAATGATATAGGATTTATCAGTACTAAATGATATAGGATTTACCGGTAGTAAATTATTTTATCAGTACTAAATGATATAGGATTTATCAGTACTAAATGATATAGGATGTATCAGTACTAAATGAGGTGCTTGTAGTCTACTCTACCTGTTACAAATCAAATCAAATTGTATCGTTTGCGTACACATATTTTGCAGATGTTCTCGCGGGTGTAGCGAAATGCTTTTGTTCCTAGCTCCAACAGTGCAGTAATAACTAACAATACAAAAAAAAAAAAAAAAAGGAATTAAGAAAAATTGAAATGTTCGAACGAGCATTGTCAGAGTCTGGAATATAAATATATATGTATATGATGGTGTATAGACATTATTCAAGGTATATGAATAGAAAATAACAGTTACAGCAAAGAATCAAGTCTCCCTAGTGGCGCAGTGGTCTAAGGCACTGCATCGCAGTGCTAGCTGTGCCACTAGAGATCCTGGTTCGAATCCAGGCTCTGTTGTAGCCGGCCGCGACCGGGAGACCCATGGGGCGGCGCACAATTGGCCCAGCGTTGTCCAGGGTAGGGGAGGGAATGGCCGGCAGGGGATGTAGCTCAGTTGGTAGAGCATGGCGTTTGCAACGCCAGGGTTGTGGGTTCGATTCCCACAGGGGGTGGCCAGTATGAAAAAAATAATGTATGCACTCACTAACTGTAAGTTGCTCTGGATAAGAGTGTCTGCTAAATGACTAAAAATGTAAATGTAAAAAAAATAGAATAAGGAAGGACACAAGTGTCCCAGATGGAGAAGTATTCAGTGAACAATAACAGGTTTTCTATAGAGATCGACAGGGCTAGCCGTGTTTCAACAACAGCCTCCCCCAACCACCCACCTGATCAATAGTCCTAGGCAATTTGGGGGGTTTCAATCTCTGTATTATTATGTAGCTCCTACTTTGGACATGTAATCAAAGTGACAACACTGTACATAGAAACACTTCCTCCCCCCAAAAAACACTGACTGACTTTCTACCAGGCCTGATGTTGCATTCAAATTCCATCATATCAAAGCCAAGGGACTGTAGCTCGTTTCAGTCAACCTTCCTCCAAAAAAATAATTTTCCCTAGCTAGGATCATTTCCAATTATTGTCAGTGCCAAATAAAAAAAACAGGACATATCAAAACAATTATTTTGATGGGGCTCCAAGGCAAGAACATATTTCAACTTGAATGTTCTACCTGAAATCATTATAAAGGCGTGGTTTCAGGCAAAAAAAAAGCCATCAAAGCCTAATTTAATATCATTTTAATGGCAAAAAAACCTACAAGACAGTCGGAGTATCTACCTGCCATGTTTTTAGATAGACTCTGTCAGTCAAACAGCGAAACACACAGACTCACAGACAGACAAGAAGCACTAATGTACTTCCCTCCTAGCTCTGTGGGTTTCTACTATTTTCCATATGTGTTTCGTATTCAGTGCATATAGATGAAGGTAAAACTACAGTATATCTCCTTCAGGAAAGCACTTTGCCATAATGAGCACAACTGCAAATAAATTAAAAGGAGAGGAAAAAAAACCCAGTGTTAGTAACATTTTGAATACCCTCTTTGTAATGCCTTATGACTCCTCATGAACTATCTATAATGCATTATAAAGCACATCATTTGATGTGGCCCAGCGGTCTAAGGCGCTGCATCTCAGTGCTTGAGGCGTCACTACAGGACCCCCCTGGTTCGATTCCAGGCTGTATCACAACCGGCCGTGATTGGGAGTCCCACAGCGGCGCACAATTGGCCCAGCGTCGTCCGGGTTTGGCCGGTGTAGGCCGTCATTGTAAATAAGAATTTGTTCTTAACTGACTTGCCTAGTTAAATAAAGGTTCAATAAAAAATCAGAAATATCTACACTGACTACTCAAACCAGTGTGAACCAATCCCCTCCTCCTACACAAGGAAACATACTATTTGTCTGATGTCCTGCCTGCACTTTGACGTGCCATGCCATGCTCACAGCAGCTCTGTAGTAGAGCCAATGCATTGTCATAATTGTTTTGGCTCGGAGGAGGGCTAATTTACATGAGAAACAGTCCAAAGGCACTCAGAAGAAGGTAGTCCTTAGTCCTTTGACTAAGGCGCCAGCAAGCTCAGGAAAAAAAAATGTAATTACAATGTAAACGACTACGCTTGTTAGTAATAGACCATCCACTCACTGTGTTTGACCGTCAGTTTTGTTGTAGCCGGTTGGCGCGACTTTTAGTATGCATTGGTTGAAGCTCAATGTTAAATTCAATCTCCCTACCATCATATGTAAGCCAATATGACACCAATGTGGATGTAAATTCACAAATCAACTTGATCGGAGGTACACAACACCCTCCCCCCCGCCTCTCGTCATGATCCGTCTGGCCGTTACCAATAACCAACATACCCGATTTTTGACAGGGACGTTAGCATAAGGGTTGTCAGAAAATGTTTTGCCCAAACCTAGCTCAAATTCTAGACGTCAGATTAAAACAAGGCTACAGTGTCCACAAGGTAACCAGTAGACTTAGATCCATTTGAATACGCTTGTAGGTGCAACAGTTTTGATTAAATTCACAATTTACTGCACGTGCACAAACCAATGATGTGCTACCTTTTTGTCAATGCTCACATCTTTTCAGCCGAATGTCAGAGTTCTTAAACCGGGTGCAACATAGTTGTTGTGAAACAGTAGCAGCTAGCTAGTAGAAAGCTAGCAGATGTAGCTAGCTAGCGAACACCAGTTGGCTGAGAAGCAAAAGGAAGGTAGCTAGCGTTATTTTTTACATTTACATTTTAGTCATTTAGCAGACGCTCTTATCCAGAGCGACTTACAAGAGCAATTAGGGTTAAGTGCCTTGCTCAAGGGCACGTCGACATATTTTTCACCTAGTCGGCTTGGGGATTAGAACCAGCGACCTTTCGGTTACTGGCACAACGCTCTTAACCACTAAGCTACCTGCCGCCCCACCATCATATGTACATTTTTCTATGGAAGGTTTTTCATATGGCGAAGTCATCTGTGTAAACTGCTGACCTGGATACTTGCGCGTAATCAGAGAACAAACAAAGAAGCTAGTGAACGTCCTTGGCTGCACCAAACTTTGGGAAGTTTGGGAAAACATGTCACATTGCTAATTTATAATACATGCACACACCAGACCAGCTGTTAGACGATCAAGATGAAAATGATTGCCCTTACCGTATGTATTAATAGTAGCGGTGTGTGGGTGAAATCACTGGGGAAGCCAAACCAGAAGAATAAACAACATATTACAACCTATGTGTTGTGATAATTAAAGTTGTTTGCGCCGTAACCTGTTAGTTCATATGCCTTGCGACCGTGATATATATATATAGGCCTAAAGGCCCGAGACAATAAGAAGACACAATGGCCGAATAAGTTCAACCACACCTTTGCTTCATCACAAAACCAGAGAGCAACTTCTGTCTGGTGAAGTCCACTAAGCATACTGCATGTAACAAACAGTTACATGACTTACTGCATAGTCAAGCAAGTTAACCCATACGGACAAGTAATATATGGCCATATATATGACCTTATATACACTATATAAACAAAAGTATGTGAACACCTCTTCAAATTAGTGGATTCGGCTATTTCAGCCAAACCCGTCGCTGACAGATGTATAAAATTGAGCACACAGCCATGCAATCTCCATAGACAAACATTGGCAGGAGAATGGCCTTACTGAAGAGCTCAGTGACTTTCAACGTGGCAACGTCGTAGGATGCCACCTTTCCAACAAGTCAGTTCGTCACATTTCTGCCCTGCTAGAGCTGCCCTGGTCAACTGTAAGGGCTGTTAGTGTGAAGTGGAAACGTCTAGGAGCAACAACGGCTCAGCCGCGAAGTGGTAGGCCACACAAGCTCACAGAACGGCACTGCCGAGTGCTGAAGAGCATAGTGCGTAAAAATCGTCTGTCCTCGGTTGCAACACTCACAACCGAGTTCCAAAATGTCTCTGGAAGCAACGTTAGCACAAGAGCTGTTCGTCAGGAGCTTAATGAAATGGGTTTCCATGGCCGAGCAGCCGCACACAAGCCTAAGATAACCATGCGCAATGCCAAGGGTCGGCTGGAGTGGTGTTAAGCTCACCGCCATTGGACTCTGGAGCAGTGGAAACGCGTTCTCTGGAGTGATGAATCACGCTTCACCATCTGGCAGTCCGACGGACAAATCCGATGCCAGGAGAACACTACCTGCCCCAATGCATAGTGCCAACTGTAAAGTTTGGTGGAGGAGGAATAATGGTCTGGGGCTGTTTTTCATGTTTCGGGCTAGGCCCCTTAGTTCAAGTGAAGTGAAATCTTAACGCTACAGCAAACAATGACATTCTAGACGATTCTGTGCTTCCAACTTTGTGGCAACATTTTGGGGAAGGCCCTTTCCTGTTTCAGCATTAGAATGCCCCCGTGCACAAAGCGAGGTCCATACAGAAATGGTTTGTCGAGATCGGTGTGGAAGAACTTGACTGGTCTGCACAGAGCCCTGACCTCAACCCCATCAAACACCTTTGGGATGAATTGGAACGCCGACTGCGAGAAAGGCCTAATCGCCCAACATCAGTTCCCGACCTCACTAATGCTCTTGTGGCTGAATGGAAGCAAGTCCCCGCAGCAATGTTCCAACATCTAGTGGAAAGCCTTCCCAGAAGAGTGGAGGCTGTTATAGCAGCAAAGGGGGGACCAACTCCATATTAATGCCAATGATTTTGGAATGAGATGTTTGACTAGAATGTGTCCACATTCTTTTGATCATGTAGTGTATCAAAGTATGTGACATATATTAGAAAATATATGATCATATATTTTAATAACATATATACATCTCACACCCCTCATACAAATCATAATAATATGGATATGTATTTTCGTCATGATTTTTTTTTTTCCCAATGCATTTTTTGCTTTGATTTTTTTTTAATCCTCAACAATCTACACACAATACCCATAATGATGAAGCGAAAACAGGTTTTTAGAAATTTTTGCAAATGTATTAAAAATAAAAACATAAATACCTTATTTAAGTAAGTATTCAGACCCTTTGCTATGAGACTCGAAGTTGAGCTCAGGTGCATCCTGTGTCCATTGATCATCCTTGAGATGTTTCTACAACTTGATTGGAGTCCACCTGTGGTAAATTCAATTGATTGGACATGATTTGGAAAGGCACACACCTGTCTATATAAGGTCCCACTGTTGACAGTGCATGTCAGAGCAAAAACCAAGCCATGAGGTCGAAGGAATTGTCCGTAGAGCTCCGAGACAGGATTGTGTCAAGGCACAGATCTGGGGAAGGGTACCAAAACATTTCTGCAGCATTGAAGGTCCCCAAGAACACAGTGGCCTCCATCATTCTTAAATGGAAGAAGTTTGGAACCACCAAGACTCTTCCTAGAGCTGGCCACCTGGCCAAACTGAGCAATCGGGGGAGAAGGGCCTTGGTCAGGGAGGTGAACATGAACCCGATGGTCACTCTGACAGAGCTCTAGAGTTCCTCTGTGGAGATGGGAGCACCTTCCAGAAGGACAACCAATTCTGCAGCACTCCACCAATCAGGCCTTTATGGTAGAGAGGCCAGACGGAAGCCACTCTTCAGTAAAAGGCACATGACAGCCCGTTTGGAGTTTGCCAAAAGGCACCTAAAGACTCTCAGACCATGAGAAACAAGATTTGAGGGTGAACCTTCGCCCCAGGCTGAGGTCCTCAGCGCTCTGGAGCAGGTTTTCATCAAGGATCTCTCTTTACTTTGCTACGTTCATCTTTCGATCGATCCTGACTAGTCTCCCAGTCCCTGCTGCTGAAAAACATCCCCACAGCATGATGCTGCCTCCACCACCATACTTCACCGTAGGGATGGTGCCAGGTTTCTGCCAGACATGACGCTTGGCATTCAAGCCAAAGAGTTCAATCTTTGTTTCATCAGACCAGAGAATCTTGTTTCTCATGGTCTGAGAGTCTTTAGGTACCTTTTGGCAAATTCCAAGCAGGCTGTCATGTACCTTTTACTGAGGAGTGGCTTCCGTCTGGCCACTCTACCATAAAGGCCTGATTGGTGGAGTGCTGCAGAGATGGTTGTCCATCTGGAAGGTTCTCCCATCTCCACAGAGGAACTCTGGAGCTCTGACTATCGGGTTCTTGGTCACCTCCCTGACCAAGGCCCTTCTCCCCCGATTGCTCAGTTTGGCCAGCTGGCCAGCTCTAGGAAGAGTCTTGGTGGTTCCAAACTTCTTCCATTTAAGAATGATGGAGGCCACTGTGTTCTTGGGGACCTTCAATGTTGCAGAAATCTTTCGGTACCCTTCCCCAGATCTGTGACTCGACACAGTCCTGTCTCAGATCTCTATGGACAATTACTTTGACCTCATGGCTTGGTTTTTACTCTGACATGCACTGTCAACTGTGGGACCTTTCCAAATCATGTCTAATCAATTTAATTTACCACAGCTGGACTCCAATCAAGTTGTAGGAACATCTCAAGGATGATCAATGGAAACAGGATGATCCTGAGCTCAATTTTGAGTCTCATAGCAAAGGGTCTGAATACTTATGTAAATAAGGTATTTTGGTTTTTTATTTTTAATACATTTGCACAACATTCTAAAAACCTGTTTTTGCTTCATCATTATGGGGTATTGTGTGTAGATTGATGAGGAAAACATTAATTTAATCAATTTTAGAAAAAGGCTGTAACGTAACAAAATGTGGAAAACGTCAAGGGGTCTGAATACTTTCCGAATGCACTGTACATTTGTAATCAATAGGTAATCAGATTATACAATGGAAACATAATTAGAAGAACATAATGTATGTTTAAACGTGTTTAGATTTTTAAACTAATGATAATAACTTCATTCAAGGAATCTGGAATCTGTCGATAGAATTGCTGATCCTATTTTCGGACACATGCAATTATTGGCTTAAACGTTGACACAATGCCACTCATACAGCTATCTATATATATATATATATATTGACTGAAGATTATAGGCATCAAACTGACTATCTGAATGTAATTAATGCAGAGCAAACAGTATTTGTGTTCTATTTCGTACAGATTCAGGTCAGGCAACAAGAGACAAGCCAGAGACGCTCTAATTCTTCTGTTTATTCAAGAGACTTTTGAGCTAAACGCCTCAGTCTGTTTAGTCTTGACGAGAATGGCTTTTGCCACTTCTTCTTTGGGACTGTATCACCCAACATTGCAGGGCCTTCAGACATGTATACACTTGACTATATCATTTGCATGCTTGTCACAAACCAGTCCGCCGTTTCCTCTTCAAAGTATCTTTCTTGGCCTGCCATCATCAGTTCCCCTAACCAATTTGTCATTCTAAGCCTGGCCTTATTGCTGCCAGCTCTGGGATGATGGCAGTGTAGCTTCTCTGATCCAGGCAGTGACTAGGGACAAGGCCAAGTGTTACAGCGCTACACTGGGACAGAAGCGCTTCAGTCACTTCCTGATCCACGGCTCCAAGGACAGAGCAAAACTGGCTTTGCAACACTTTTAATTTGCTGCAGAGTGGGAGCTCATCTCATCCACTCAGTGTGTGTGTGTGTGTGTGTGTGTGTGTGTGTGTGTGTGTGTGTGTGTGTGTGTGTGTGTGTGTGTGTGTGTGTGTGTGTTAGAAACAGATACAATTATCAGAGAATGAGGCTAAGCCACTTTTCTTCTGCAATTATTGTGTTTGCAGAAAAGGCCTTTTTTAGTTTGGCCATGGCCTTCGGAGGTCTGTATACGAAATGTCCTTTTCCAGTTTCCGTCTCTTCTTATAGATGTTTCCGTAGGGACAATATGGCAACACAGAATGGCTCTTTATCACTTCATTGTGTTTTGCTTTTAACCAAGCCGTTAATGCTTTGACTTGATATTAGGATGCTGCTGTG
This sequence comes from Coregonus lavaretus, assembly GCF_964263955.1. NCBI lineage: Eukaryota > Metazoa > Chordata > Actinopteri > Salmoniformes > Salmonidae > Coregonus > Coregonus lavaretus. The sequence continues at coordinate 37,720,115 of NC_140019.1, read as the reverse complement.
GTTTTTTTAAGCTTATCTGAAACAGTTGCTCAGTTCACTTTAATCAGCTTGCTTTATTGTTGTGTTAACAAAGAGTCTTTAAAGACTTATGGATAATATTGAAGTCATTGACAGCTACTTCTGAGATCAAGAAGACTAAACATTACAGTCAGTGAAAGACTAGAGCGTCATAAAACAAAACAATATAATTACTGTGTTTAATGTTGTTGTTATTTTGTTGCTAAAATATAATATGAACATACTAAAGTGATATAGTCCATTGCGTCCATTGCTTTATTCTGTACTTGTCAACAGTAGTGCACTATACAGGGAATAGGGTGATATCTTTAATGCAGTTGTTGTGTTGACTGAGTTAGGGCCCACCTGAGAGGCATACTCAGCCTTCTAACAGTGAGGAACACACCGATGTCACAAACAAGACATCAAGAGAAAACAGCCATCTTTAATTGGACTCTTGGTCCCTGATCTTCAGTCTGTCTGTAGTAGGTGTACCAGTGTTTCCATGGATGTCCACAGTGTCTGTACAAGTGAAACTGATTGAAGCACTCCAGGCTCATTCACAATCACACACACTACAGTAGGCCTTCTGAATCACTGTTAGCAAGATAAAAGATTGGTGCCATTTTGTGAAAACCGATAACAGCACTATAACATGACATTTAACAGACGGCCACTTCAAGGCTCAGTACTGAAACAAATTAGTAGGTATATTTTTTGGAGGGGGTGACGGGGGGTCTAGTCTGGCCTGTTAGGATACATAGATTGACTCCCTTTGAAATCAGAATGCATTAGTCATGCCTTATTTAAATCCCAAACAGAATTCAAAGGCTGCACATAAAAATGCAAAGGTCTAAAAGGTCGCTCTCTCCGCAGCTCAAAGGGAAGGAGGCAGCACATCAGTAGAACCAACCGTCTGGCCTGTAATTAGGTGAACAGATGATCATTACCATACACACATATTTGCCCATTTCACTTCCAAATTAGACTCCTCTCGTTCCCTTGAATTGAAACTCACACACTTTTCTACTGGTTCAATCCTACCAGATGTGCTGAGTCACAACACTGTACACTATGTGCACGATTTCATGAGAAAAGCCAATCTCAGGTTATACCACAATAGTACTTGTAAGCATTTGATGGCTGTAGTTTTTTATTCAAAGCAACCTCCAAAAGGAATACGTGCAAATGGATTGTTTTTGCAAACAGCCAAATACAACGTCATCTCAATATACAAATACATTTTAAAATAAGCCTTGCAGTGATCCATCTTAACAATCAATGTGAACCGGAGATGTTCCATAAACCTGCACCTTTCAGGTGTGTTATAAGGACAGCGCTGTGATGACCTTGATCATAACTCCATCCCTGGTGACGATCAGTCTCCTTCCAGCAGCACGCTTCAGTAATCGACTCTGCTGAGCCCGATGAGGGACGTCAAATATAGCCAGCTCCCACACTGGGGTTTGCGTCCCAAAAGCCAGCTCCCACATAGACACTGGGGGGCTGCGTCCCAAAAAGCCAGCTCCCACAATAGACACTGGGGGGCTGCGTCCCAAAAAGCCAGCTCCCACAATAGACACTGGGGGGCTGCGTCCCAAAAAGCCAGCTCCCACAATAGACACTTTAGGGCAGCGTCCCAAAAGGCACCCTATCCCCTACGTAGTGCAATCCTTTTTCGACTAGGGCCCAAAGGCAAGTTCTCTGGTCAAAAAGCGGCGCACTATCTAGGGAATATGGTGCCATTTTGGGACGCACAGACAGAAACAACTCCCACACTGGAAGAGAAGGAGGAGGACCTTGTGGATGGCCTTGTGCACCATGTGGCTAGTTGGCGCCCACTGTAAGGAAATACTTTTGAGTTAGAGAGATGGTCACGGGCTAAGGCCAGCGATGGACTGGAACTAGTACCTCCATTCTATTATCTGTCCCCCAAAATGGCACCCTGTTCAAAAGTCAAAAGTACTCCACTATGAAGGGAATATGATTCCAGACCTACTCACTAGCATCCATTGCAACCTAATGGATTGGGACGAGGCTTAAGGAAGGATTTATCTGTTAGGGCACATATACACACATTAAGGGACCTGAACGCTGCAAAGGTCAATAGTGGCCTTGGGCGAGACGTTTTGATTGGACCGCTAGTCGCAGCCCAGTGAGATATCTGAAAACTGTCTATTACATAAATTCCTCAGTAGAATTTAATTTGGAAAGGCACAGCAGTTTGACAGGTTATCTTGAATAGCAAGTTTTGAGGAAAGTCAAAATAGTTTGACTTTGCCACACTGCAATGTGTTTCTGTATTCAAGTTCACATTGACAGGTTCACCAGCAGCAGAACACAGTGGCAGCAGGACCATGTCCTTGTAAGCACGATTAAACATTTGGCATGTAATATCCCACACAAATTGCTCTGTATTTGGTTTCAAACTCAATAATTATATATTCACCGTAATACCAAATTGCAATCAACCTTTGACATCTGAGGTCGTAAATACATGCTGTTGTATTTTTTTAAATCCTCCACCCAAAATTACAAGCTGTTATTAAAACAAAAATATTCCCTTTGTTCAGAAGTACTACCCCCCCCACCCCCACCCCCTTTTTAAGGATTGTATGATTATTTTATTACTATTGTGATATGAACAATAGACTTTGTAACATCCTGTTGTGATTTCCTTGTGTTAGGCAGCATCACTCTGTGGGTTGAGACAAATCCTTAATCCTCACAAGATAATAACAATGTAATCCTGATTCCCAGATGAGGGCGCTGGTGAAAAGACAGTTTGTGGCCAAGAGAGGTTCTAGTGAAGAGGAAAGACACGACGTCAGACTCATTAGAATACAGTACAATTAAAATGAAGAGAAAATAAAGCTGAAATGCTGGACCACTGTCGTCGGCCCAATCCTTAACACAATGAATAAATAATGTTATGTGGTCCTCTGTAGCTCAGCTGGTAGAGCACGGCGCTTGTAACGCCAAGGTAGAGGGTTCGATCCCCGGGACCACCCATACACAAAAAATGTGTGCACGCATGACTGTAAGTCGCTTTGGATAAAAGCGGCTGCTAAATGGCATATTATTTATTATTATTTTATATCAGAAATGTTTTTTTTTTTATGTCTCCTGAATCTTATATAGACAAGCCAAGCCTCACCCACAGTACAGTGCTACACTTTAAAACTCACCCCAGAACCTACACATGTACACACAGCACTCTGTGCCAGGCTGAACTGTGCGGAGATGACTAATATCCATGAAATTATTCACAGCGTAATTAATAGTGTGAATATTACATTATAATAATAACGAATGCCTCGCCACGACATCTGCAATGATCTTTCTCCTTATTTCACCACCAAATAAAATCGAGGAATGTAGCTAAATTGTTATTCACATTATATTGACATAATGAGGACAATTAGAGCAGAGAAAAGCATCAGATGCATCAACTACGTGAATGTGCTTTTTCTTGAGAAACAGACTCAGTCAAAATCTTCATCTCAGCATGACCCTGTCTTCAAAGCAGGTGGTTCTGGGTCATCACAGTCCACAGATCCTCATCCCCCTCCTGGAGGGTTAAGAGAGTCAGAGCACAGCAGTGATGCTGCTTAAGCACTCAGATACACACACACCAACAGAAGGGACTGCTGTCTGACTAAAGAGTGCCTCTCTCCATCACTCTCCCTCTCTCGATGACTCTCTCTCTCACTCCACCTCTCTCTCTCTCCAGCTCTCTATGACTCCTCTTTCTCTCTCACCCTCCCTCCCTCCCTCCCTCCCTCCCTCCCTCCCTCCCTCCCTCCCACCCTCCCTCCCTCCCTCCCTCCCTCCCTCCCTCCCTCCCTCCCTCCCTCCCTCCCTCCCTCCCCCCCCCTCTCTCTCTCTCTCTCTCTCTCTCTCTCTCTCTCTCTCTCTCTCTCTCTCTCTCTATCCTTCCCTTCCGTCCCTCCCTCCCTCCCTCCCTCCCTCCCTCCCTCCCTCCCTCCCTCCCTCCCTCCCCCCCCCCCCCTCTCTCTCTCTCTCTCTCTCTCTCTCTATCCTTCCCTTACCTTCCTCCCTCCCTATCTCCCTCCCTCTCTCTCTCTCTCTCTCTCTCTCTCTCTCTATCCTTCCCTCCCTCCCTCCCTCCCTCCCTCCCTCCCTCCCTCCCTCCCTCCCTCCCTCCCTCCCTCCCTCCCTCCCTCCCTCCCTCCTCCCCCCCTCTCTCTCTCTCTCTCTCTCTCTCTCTCTCTCTCTATCCTTCCCTTCCCTTCCTCCCTCCCTATCTCCCTCCCTCTCTCTGTGTGTGAGGTGACTGGATGCCAACCTCAGGCTACAGGCCATCCCTCCTACCACTTCAACCTTCAACCATGCAACCCCTTGGGGGGGCCCCCCCCCCCGAAAAGGAGAAAAGAGAACAAGCCATGCCCACCCTGGTGCCTTTGTCTGAGGGGAGGCAGGCTCAGGGCCCTTGGCAGGGAGTGGAGAGCTGGTGAATGGTACACTGGAGTACTCATTATGCCTCCGTAGGGACTGTACTCCAGGGCATCCAATATGTGAGCTGAGCAGCTCATTACGGAGGTCTGCCGCCGTGTTGCTGCAGCCCAGAAGCAGGAGAGAGAAGGAAGCAGAGGACCGATTACACTTAATCAGGACACACCTGTAAACATCTGCACCTCTTGCTTCTCGTCATCCACCCTCGTCATCTTCATCCTCCCCTCGTCATCCTCCTCATCCTCCTAATTATTGCAATTGGTTGGTTTGGATGTGTTTTTTTTCTACACGTGCAGGGATTGCATGCTAGGCTTGTGTTTTAATGAGGAAAAAATGGAGCTATGATCCTGCAATGTAGATTTTTTAAACAATTATGCAAATGCTACTTTTAGTGTGACATGTTCCCCAAACCCCCTGGTCAAGGAGGGAGATAATCAGAATGGGTCCGACGTGTTCCTCTTTCTAGACCAAATTACAGTCGTCTATGGATCAAAGAATGAAGACGTAACTGAGGCATCAGCATCGTGATATGCATACACTAAGAGGATCAGGAAAAAACAGGTTGACACATTGTTGAGACTGAATTCTAGCAAATGATGGTAAACTTCCAGTAACAAGGGAAGAAGACATTGCTACCCTTGGAAAGCACGTAGACTGCCACATTCTGCAACATAGGGAAGACATCCTCAAATTGCATGCATACTGCCTAATTCTGCTGAATAATTATATAAAATACATAACCTTTACTTTGATTGTAAAGTCATATCCCTAGCTTAATCTTAGATAGGTATGGTGATAAGCACAGTATACTGTGTACAACCGATTAATATTACAAATATACACATATATCTCATCCATTTGTATTTGTGTTTGTATTTATTAAGGATCCCCATTAGTTCAATGCCAAGGCAGCAGCTACTCTTCCTGGGGTTTATTATGGATCCCCATTAGTTCCTGCCAAGGCAGCAGCTACTCTTCCTGGGGTTTATTATGGATCCCCATTAGTTCCTGCCAAGGCAGCAGCTACTCTTCCTGGGGTTTATTAAGGATCCCCATTAGTTCCTGCCAAGGCAGCAGCTACTCTTCCTGGGGTTTATTATGGATCCCCATTAGTTCCTGCCAAGGCAGCAGCTACTCTTCCTGGGGTTTATTAAGGATCCCCATTAGTTCCTGCCAAGGCAGCAGCTACTCTTCCTGGGGTTTATTATGGATCCCCATTAGTTCCTGCCAAGGCAGTAGCTACTCTTCCTGGGGTTTATTATGGATCCCCATTAGTTCCTGCCAAGGCAGCAGCTACTCTTCCTGGGGTTTATTATGGATCCCCATTAGTTCCTGCCAAGGCAGCAGCTACTCTTCCTGGGGTTTATTATGGATCCCCATTTGTTCCTGCCAAGGCAGCAGCTACTCTTCCTGGGGTTTATTATGGATCCCCATTAGTTCCTGCCAAGGCAGCAGCTACTCTTCCTGGGGTTTATTATGGATCCCCATTAGTTCCTGCCAAGGCAGCAGCTACTCTTCCTGGGGTTTATTATGGATCCCCATTAGTTCCTGCCAAGGCAGCAGCTACTCTTCCTGGGGTTTATTATGGATCCCCATTAGTTCCTGCCAAGGCAGCAGCTACTCTTCCTGGGGTTTATTATGGATCCCCATTAGTTCCTGCCAAGGCAGCAGCTACTCTTCCTGGGGTTTATTAAGGATCCCCATTAGTTCCTGCCAAGGCAGCAGCTACTCTTCCTGGGGTTTATTATGGATCCCCATTAGTTCCTGCCAAGGCAGTAGCTACTCTTCCTGGGGTTTATTATGGATCCCCATTAGTTCCTGCCAAGGCAGCAGCTACTCTTCCTGGGGTTTATTATGGATCCCCATTAGTTCCTGCCAAGGCAGCAGCTACTCTTCCTGGGGTTTATTATGGATCCCCATTAGTTCCTGCCAAGGCAGCAGCTACTCTTCCTGGGGTTTATTATGGATCCCCATTAGTTCCTGCCAAGGCAGCAGCTACTCTTCCTGGGGTTTATTATGGATCCCCATTAGTTCCTGCCAAGGCAGCAGCTACTCTTCCTGGGGTTTATTATGGAACCCCATTAGTTCCTGCCAAGGCAGCAGCTACTCTTGCTGGGGTCCAGCAGTTATATACACTGCTCAAAAAAATAAAGGGAACACTTAAACAACACAATGTAACTCCAAGTCAATCGTGGTCCTCTGTAGCTCAGCTGGTAGAGCACGGCGCTTGTAACGCTAAGGTAGTGGGTTCGATCCCCGGGACCACCCATACACAAAAATGTATGCACGCATGACTGTAAGTCGCTTTGGATAAAAGCGTCTGCTAAATGGCATATTATTTATTTATTATTTAATCACACTTCTGTGAAATCAAACTGTCCACTTAGGAAGCAACACTGATTGACAATACATTTCACATGCTGTTGTGCAAATGGAATAGACAACAGGTGGAAATTATAGGCAATTAGCAAGACACCCCCAATAAAGAAGTGGTTCTGCAGGTGGTGACCACAGACCACTTCTCAGTTCCTATGCTTCCTGGCTAATGTTTTGGTCACTTTTGAATGCTGGTGGTGCTTTCACTCTAGTGGTAGCATGAGACAGAGTCTACAACCCACACAAGTGGCTCAGGTAGTGCAGCTCATCCAGGATGGCACATCAATGCGAGCTGTGGCAAGAAGGTTTGCTGTGTCTGTCAGCGTAGTGTCCAGAGCATGGAGGTGCTACCAGGAGACAGGCCAGTACATCAGGAGACGTGGAGGAGGCCATAGGAGGGCAACAACCCAGCAGCAGGACCGCTACCTCCGCCTTTGTGCAAGGAGGAGCAGGAGGAGCACTGCCAGAGCCCTGCAAAATGACCTCCAGCAGGCCACAAATGTGCATGTGTCTGCTCAAACGGTCAGAAACAGAATCCATGAGGGTGGTATGAGGGCCCGACGTCCACAGGTGGGGGTTGTGCTTACAGCCCAACACTGTGCAGGACGTTTGGCATTTGCCAGAGAACACCAAGATTGGCAAATTCGCCACTGGCGCCCTGTGCTCTTCGCAGATGAAAGCAGGTTCACACTGAGCACATGTGACAGACGTGACAGAGTCTGGAGACGCCGTGGAGAACGTTCTGCTGCCTGCAACATCCTCCAGCATGACCGGTTTGGCGGTGGGTCAGTCATGGTGTGGGGTGGCATTTCTTTGGGGGGCCGCACAGCCCTCCATGTGCTCGCCAGAGGTAGCCTGACTGCCATTAGGTACCGAGATGAGATCCTCAGACCCCTTGTGAGACCATATGCTGGTGCGGTTGGCCCTGGGTTCCTCCTAATGCAAGAAAATGCTAGACCTCATGTGGCTGGAATGTGTCAGCAGTTCCTGCAAGAGGAAGGCATTGATGCTATGGACTGGCCCGCCCGTTCCACAGACCTGAATCCAATTGAGCACATCTGGGACATCATGTCTCGCTCCATCCACCAACGCCACGTTGCACCACAGACTGTCCAGGAGTTGGCGGATGCTTTAGTCCAGGTCTGGGAGGAGATCCCTCAGGAGACCATCCGCCACCTCATCAGGAGCATGCCCAGGCGTTGTAGGGAGGTCATACAGGCACGCGGAGGCCACACACACTACTGAGCCTCATTTTGACTTGTTTAAAGGACATTACATCAAAGTTGGATCAGCCTGTAGTGTGGTTTTCCACTTTAATTTTGAGGGTGACTCCAAATCCAGACCTCCATGGGTTGATACATTTGATTTCCATTGATACTTTTTGTGTGATTTTGTTGTCAGCACATTCAACTGTGTAAAGAAAAAAGTATTTAATATGATTATTTCATTCATTCAGATCTAGGATGTGTTGTTTAAGTGTTCCCTTTATTTTTTTGAGCAGTGTACAATTAGAAATGTTACATGACATTACATTTCATAACACTTTTCACAACACATTAAGTGTGTTCCCTCAGGCCACTACTCCACTATCACATATTTACAATACAACATCAATGTGTACGTGTGTAGAGTGTGTGTCTTATCATGTGAATGTGTGTCTGTGCCTGTGTGTGTGTGACTCTTCACAGTCCCCACTGTTCCATAAAGTGTATTTTAATCTGTTTTTTTAATCTGATTCTACTGCTTGCATCAGTTACTTGATGTGGAATAGAGTTCCATGTAGTCATGGCTCTATGTAGTACTGTGCGCCTCCCATAGTCTGTTCTGGACTTGGGGATTGTGAAGAGACCTCTGGTGGCATGTCTTGTGGGGTATGCATGGGTGTCCGAGCTCTTTACTAGTAGTTTAAACAGACCCCTCGGTGCATTCAGCTTGTCAACACTTCTCACAAATACAAGTAGTGATGAAGTCCATCTCTATTCCACTTTGAGCCATGAGAGATTTACATGGCTCATTTAAAGGCCAGCCCTGTTCTGAGCCAATTGTAATTTTCCAAGGTCTCTCTTTGTGGCACCCGACAGCACGACTGAACAGTGCCTTGTTGATAGTGTTGTTGTTGCTCTTTATTATGGACAGACTGCTCCCCATCTTAGCTTAACAATCCAGGGTTACTCCAAGCAGTTTAGTCACCTCATCTTGCTCAATTTCCACATTATTTATTACAAGATGTAGTTGAGGTTTATGGGTTAGTGAATGATTTGTCCCAAATAAAATGCTTTTCGTTTTTGAAATATTTAGGACTAACTTATTCCTTGCCACCCATTTTGAAACTAACTGCAGCTCTTTGTTAAGTGTTGCAGTGATTTCACTCGCTGTAGTAGCTGACATGTATAGTGTTGAGTCATCCGCATGAAAAAGGTAAAGGGCCTAGACAGCTACCCTGGGGAATTCCTGTGTCTTCCTGGATAATGTTGTAGAAGCTTCCATTAAAGAACACCCTCTGTGTTCTGTTAGACAGGTAACTCTTTATCCACATCATAGCAAGAGGTGTAAAGCTATAACACATGTGTTTTTCCAGCAGCAGACTATGATCGATAATGTCAAAAGCCGCACTGAAGTCTAACAAAACAGCCTCTACAATCTTTTTATCATCAATTTCTCTCAGCCAATCATCAGTAATTTGTGTAAGTGCTGTGCTTGTTGAATGTACTTCCCTATAAGCATGCTGGAAGTCTGTTGTCAATTTGTTTACAGCAAAATATAATTTTATCTGGTCAAACACAATTTTCCCAAATCTTTACTAAGGGTTGGTAACAGGCTGATTGGTCGGCTATTTGAGCCAGTAAAGGGGGTAAAGACACTTTCTAGTAGGCTTAGATTGAAGATATGGCAAATAGGAGTGGCAATATCGTCTGCTATTATCCTCAGTAATTTTCCATCCAAGTTGTCAGACCCCGGTGGCTTGGCATTGTTGATGGACAACAATCATTATTTAACTTCTTCCACACACACTTTACGGAATTCAAAATTACAATGTTTGTCTTTCATAATTTGATCAGTAATAGTATGTGAAGTGTCAGTGTTTGTTGCTGGTATGTCATGCCTAAGTTTGCTAATCTTGCCAATGAAAAAATAATTAAAGTTATTGGCAATATCAGTGGGTTTTGTGATGAATGAGCTATCTGATTCAATGAATGATGGAGCTGAGATTGCCTTTTTGCCCAAGATTTCATTTAAGATGCTCCAAAGCTTTTTACTATCATTCTTTATGTAATTTATCTTTGTTTCATAGTATAGTTTCTTCCTCTTTTTACTCAGTTTAGTCATATGATTTCTCGTTTGCCAATCGGTTGTGCTGACAGACTTATTTGCCATTCCTTTTGCCTCATCCCTCTCAACCATGACATTTTTCAATTCCTCATCGATCCACAGGGATTTAACAGTTTTTACAGTCATTTTCTTCATGGGTGCATACTTATTAGTAACTGGAATGTGCAGCGTCGGGTTGCTCCTTATTACAAGCCAAAGACCAAAAAATATTCTTTACATCAACATCATAGGAATCACTACTAAAGTTATTGTATGACCTCTTATACACTATATATATATATATATATATATATATATATATATATATATATATATATATATATATATATATATATTATTATTATTATTATTTTTTTATGTTTTTTTTAAAGGGGGTTGATAAGCTTTAATATTGCAGATAGATTGTAACTTCCATCAATGTAATTATCTGCATCACTTCCAGTCCCCCATATGTTGTGGGCGTACCCCGCCCACGCCAGTCGCTGACTCCACGTAGCACCTCAGCACCCCCTCCAGATCCTGGTTGACGTGCTCCGTCTGCCCGTTCGATTGGGAATGGAACCCGGAAGACAAGCTGACGGAGGCGCCGAGGCAGGTGGCGAACGCCTTCCAGAACGTGGAGGCGAACTGAGGGCCCCGATCTGACACCACATCTTGGGGATTGCCGGGACCCGGAAAATGTGCTGCACCACCAACTTAGCTGTCTCCCGGGCCGACGGGAGTTTGAGAAGGGGAATGATGTGGGCAGCTTTCAAAAACCGGTCCACAACGACCAGGATGACTGTCTATCCATCAGAGGGGGGTAGGGCGGAAATGAAATCCAGTGAGATGTGGGACCAGGGACGCGTGGGGATAGGCAGGGGTTGGAGCAGCTCTGCCGCAGGCTGACGTGAGCTCTTCGTTCGCCCGCACACCGGAACCTCCTACGCAGGAACTCCAACCCCCGGATGGCTGGTGAGGTCGGACACATGCGCCCACTGAAGCAGTCGCGAGAGCGCCGCCTTGGGTACGTACATCCTCCCCGATGGACCTCCGCCTGGATCGGGCTCACGCCATAGCGCTGCTCTGACCTGCCTATCGATTCCCCATGAAATTTGGGCAGCAATCATGGCGTTGGGGACAATGGGGTCGTCCCCGGACGGTATGAGATCGTGAACCGGAACCTGATGAAGAACAACATCCACCTGGCCTGGCGCGAGTTGAGCCTCTTGGCCCACTGAATGTAGTTCTTATGGTCAGTCCATACGACAAATGGATGGGAAGCCCCCTCTAGCCAATGCCTCCACTCCCCCAGGGCGAGCTTGACCGCTAGCAGCTCATGGTTCCCCACGTCGTAATTCCGCTCCACCGGGGAAAGCAGACGGGAGAAAAACGCACAGGGGTGAGTCTTACTGTCCGTGAGGAACCGCTGGGACAGGATTGCTCCCACCGCAACGTCTGAAGCATCCACCTCCACAATAAACGGCAGGGACGGATCAGGATGACCTAGGACCAGGGCCGTTGTAAAGCGCCACTTAAGAGCATCGAATGCGTTCCCCGCTTCCGGGGTCCAGGCGAAGGAGCGCACGCTCGTCTGGGTGAGGGCTGTCAAGGGAGCGGCTAGGGAGCTAAAATTGCAAATAAATCGGCTATAAAAATTAGCAAACCCTAAAAACCGTTGTAGTTGCTTGAGCGAGGAGGGCTGGGCCCAATCCAGTCCCGCGCTGACCTTGGCTGGGTCCATCCGTAGGTCCCCCTGGGTGACGATGAACCCCAGGAAGGAGAATGTCTCCATGTGGAACATGCACTTCTACGCCTTGAGGTAGAGCTGGTGACGGAGAAGGTATTGGAGGACCTGCCAAACATGCTGCTGGTGTTCCCTCATGTCCTTTGAAAATATTAGGATGTCATCCAAATACATGCAGACGCTTTAGTTGAGGAGGTCCCAGAGCACGTTATTGACCAACGCCTGGAACACCGCAGGCGCGTTGGCTAGACCGAACGGCTTGACTTGGTACTCGTAATGCCCACTGGGTGTGTTAAAAGCCGTCTTCCACTCGTCCCCCTCCTGAATCCTCACCAGGTTGTAGGCATTTCGTCCAGCTTGGTGAAGAACCGGGCTCCCTGCAATCATCAGGCGGAGTGGGTAGGTTCTTAACCTTGATATCGTTGAGCTACCCACGAAGAAGAAGTCCGCGCGGACTAGCCTGTGAGGAGGTAGACCCTTGGCACGCCTCTGACTAAACACCTCCCCCAGATCCCAATACTCCTGGGGAACGCCTGCCAGGTCTGGGCCGGTGACGGAGTCTGTAGCCGCTGTCCTCCCGGTGGAAAACGCCGCTAGGGCGGTAGGCGGTTTGGAGTGCGGGACCTGGGGAAGAGGTGAGGACTGGGAGGTGGTCTGGGACGGTGGTTTGGGCTGATGAGTGGTCGGTGGAGACTGGAACAGGATGGGGGTGGAGCCTCCTTCCAGGATGAGCCACCCCGTGGACCAGTCTATCTGGGGTTTGTGGGCGACCATCCAGGGGTGCCTGAGGACGAGGGGACACTCTGGAGAGTCCACAATGAAAAACTGGATATCCTCCCATAGCCCCCCTGCCACCAGACACGAACAGGGACAGTGCGCCGGGTGATGGCCTGACGCCAACGGCTGGCCATCCAGGCCCATGACCGGAACTGGCTCGGAGAGGGACAGTAACGGAACGCTCCACCTTTGGGCCAGCCTCGCGTCCATCAGGTTTCGCGCGGCCCCAGAATCCACCAGTTTTTGCACCCGAAGCGCAGCGAGGTTCCACTGAACCCTGACGGGGAAAAAAGTCAGGGTGTCTCTGGAGTTGGGGTTTTGTTTCCGACACCCTCCCGATATTAGCGAGCCCTCCCGTTTCCCGGCTTCTTCGGGAGTCGCAGTGGTGTCCTGTCTGGCCGCAGTACAGGCAATGTCCCTAGTGCAGACGCCAGTTGCCTCTCCATCCTGGACAAGCGCGCCGCACCCAGCTGCATAGCCTCCTCCTGAGGCGTATCCTCCCTGAATTGACGGAAAGCCTCCGGGCTGATAGGGGGACGTGGAGGCGCACCTTGCGTCATCCCTCTCTCGTGCGCCCTCTCACGACGCCGATTGTCTACCCGCACCAAGAGGTTGACGAGGCCGTCCAGTCGCTCAGGCAGCTCCCTGAAGGAGAGTTCGTCCGTTACCCCTCCTATAGCCCCTGCGCGTAAATGACGAGCAGGGCGGCCTCCTCCCATCATGCCTCTCGAGCCCGGGTCCGGAACTCCACAGAGTAAACCGCCACCGAACGGTCACTCTGCCGACAGGCCGTGAGCCGCTTCCCGGCCTCGTTCCCCGACACCACCCGAGAGGTGTCGAACACCTTGTATAGCTCCTGGGTGAATTGGTAGGGAGTCGGAGCACGCCGGAGTTTGGCTCTCTCACTCCGCGGTAGCCCAGGAAAGGGCCCGACCCGTCAACAGAGTGATGATGTAGGCCACCCGGCCCTGCTCCATCGGGAAGGAAGAGGGTTGTAGGCTGAATACCAGGGAACACTGGGTGAGGAATTCCCTGAAGCCCCCTGGACGTACGTCATACTTCTCCGTCAGATCCAGAGAGAGGGGAAGGAGCCGAACTCGATGGCGAAGCCACTGCTGGAGTCACCGTAGTTGGAGTCAGAACAGCCGTCGCAGACACAGGCAGTCCCAGCGATGAAGGCGCAGGTAGATCAGGCACCAGTGCAGAGAAGTTATTCCTTATGTCAATCTGCTCTGAACCTCTCGCATACACTAGTCCGCTTAGCAGCGTTATAAAAAAATAACGAGGCTATATACAAGGAGTGCCGGTACCGAGTCAATGTGCAGGGGGTACGAGGCAGTTGAGGTAATTGAGGTAACATGTACATGTAGCATGCAGTCCTTCATTTCGGATGAATGATACTGCACTGTATTTCTAAGTGGGCATATGAAATACAGTTGAAGTCGGAAGTTTACATACACCTTAGCCAAATACATTTAAAATCAGTTTTTCACAATTCCTGACATTTAATCCTAGTAAAATGTCCCTGTCTTAGGTCAGTTAGGATCACCACTTTATTTTAAGAATGTGAAATGTCAGAAAAATAGTAGAGAGAATGATTTATTTCAGCTTTTATTTCTTCCATCACATTCCCAGTGGGTCAGAAGTTTACATACACTCAATTAGTATTTGGTAGCATTGCCTTTCAATTGTTTAACTTGGGTCAAACGTTTCGGGTAGCCTTCCACAAGCTTCCCACAATAAGTTGGGTGAATTTTGGCCCATTCCTCCTGACAGAGCTGGTGTAACTGAATGAGGTTTGTAGGCCTCCTTGCTCGCACATACTTTTTTCTGTTCTGCCCACAAATGTTCTATAGGATTGAGGTCAGGGCTTTGTGATGGCCACTCCAATACCTTGACTTTGTTGTCCTTAAGCCATTTTGCCACAACTTTGGAAGTATGCTTGGGGTCATTGTCCATTTGGAAGACCTATTTGCGACCAAGCTTTAACTTCCTGACTGATGTCTTGAGATGTTCCTTCAATATATCCACATAATTTTCCTTCCTCATTATGAAATCTATTTTGTGAAGTTCACCAGTCCCTCCTGCAGCAAAGCACCCCCACAGCAAGATGCTGCCACCCCCGTGCTTCACGGTTGGTATGGTGTTCTTCGGCTTGCAAGCCTACCCCTTTTTCCTCCAAACATAACAATGGTCATTATGGCCAAACAATTCTATTTTTGTTTCATCAGACCAGAGGACATTTCTCCAAAAAGTACGATCTTTGTCCCCATGTGCAGTTGCAAACCGTAGTCTGGCTTTTTTATGGCGGTTTTGGAGCATTGGCTTCTTCCTTGCTGAGCTGCCTTTCAGGTTATGTCGATATAGGACTCGTTTTACTGTGGATATAGATACTTTTGTACCTGTTTTCTCCAGCATCTTCAAAAGGTCCTTTGCTGTTGTTCTGGGATTTATTTGCACTCTTCGCACCAAAGTATGTTCATCTCCCAAGGATGAACCAGCCTTGTGGAGGTCTACAATTTTTTTTTCTGAGGTCTTGGTCTTGGATTTTCCCATGATGTCAAGCAAAGAGGCACTGAGTTTGAAGGTAGGCCTTGAAATACATCCACAGGTACACCTCCAATTTACTCAAATGATGTCAATTAGCCTATCAGAGGCTGCTAAAGCCATGACATCATTTTCTGGAATTTTCCAAGCTGTTTAAAGGCAAGGTCAACTTAGTGTATGTAAACTTCTGACCCACTGGAATTGTGATACAGTGAATTATAAGTGAAATCATCTGTCTGTAAACAATTGTTGGAAAAATTACTTGTGTCACGCACAAAGTAGATGTCCTAACCGACTTGCCAAAGCTATAGTTGTTAACAAGAAATTCGTGGAGGGGTTGAAAAAACTAGTTTTAATGACTCCAACCTAAGTGTATGTAAACTTCTGACTTCAACTGTAACTGTGATTGATAAACGTTACAGTGGGCGTTAGAAGTGTGTTCTTTGCACAGTCTTTGATGTACAGTACAGTGGGGATTAATGAAACCAGTATAATGTGATTTGCATGAATGAACTGCCTCTGTGATTTATCCTTCCATGCACAGCACACCTCCCCTTAGGTATTGAAACATTCTTTGAAATGAACTGTCAAGCTGTTGTCTTCTACCTGGCAAAGGGCTCAGCAAGTGCCCGTGCTTTACAATCTGACATGTTCTCTAAGCCAATGTTTCCCAACCCCTGGTCCTCCAGTACTCCCAACAGTACACATGTTTATTGTAGCCCTGGACAAACACACCACGTTAAACTCATTGAGGGCTTGAGGATTAGTTGACAAGTTGAATCAGGTGTATTTGTCCGGGGCTACAATAAACATGTGTACTGTTGGGAGAACTGGAGGACCAGGGTTGGGAAACACTGTTGCGGGTACTGGAGGACCAGGGTTGGGAAACACTGTTGGGGGGTACTGGAGGACCAGGGTTGGGAAACACTGTTGCGGGTACTGGAGGACCAGGGTTGGGAAACACTGTTGGGGGGTACTGGAGGACCAGGGTTGGGAAACACTGTTGCGGGTACTGGAGGACCAGGGTTGGGAAACACTGTTGGGGGTACTGGAGGACCAGGGTTGGGAAACACTGTTGGGGGTACTGGAGGACCAGGGTTGGGAAACACTGTTGGGGGAACTGGAGGACCAGGGTTGGGAAACACTGTTGGGGGAACTGGAGGACCAGGGTTGGGAAACACTGTTGGGGGTACTGGAGGACCAGGGTTGGGAAACACTGTTGGGGGAACTGGAGGACCAGGGTTGGGAAACACTGTTGGGGGAACTGGAGGACCAGGGTTGGGAAACACTGTTGCGGGTACTGGAGGACCAGGGTTGGGAAACACTGTTGGGGGAACTGGAGGACCAGGGTTGGGAAACACTGTTGGGGGAACTGGAGGACCAGGGTTGGGAAACACTGTTGGGGGAACTGGAGGACCAGGGTTAGGAAACACTGTTGGGGGAACTGGAGGACCAGGGTTGGGAAACACTGTTGCGGGTACTGGAGGACCAGGGTTGGGAAACACTGCTGTAAGCAAGGGACAGCAATGGCTTCTCATTGTCTCTGACTGTCTCTGGCACTGCCTCTCCTTCTTCTGCAAGTTTGGAACAAATTCAGCCACAATAAACCGAGCCACTGCTACTGTAAATATATTACAATAAACCCAGCCACTGCTACTGTAAATCTATTACAATAATCCCAGCCACTGCTACTGTAAATCTATTACAATAAACCCAGCCACTGCTACTGTAAATCTATTACAATAAGCCCAGCCACTGCTACTGTAAATCTATTACAATAAGCCCAGCCACTGCTACTTTAAATCTATTACAATAAGCCCAGCCACTGCTACTGTAAATATATTACAATAAACCCAGCCACTGCTACTGTAAATCTATTACAATAAACCCAGCCACTGCTACTGTAAATCTATTACAATAAACCCAGCCACTGCTACTGTAAATATATTACAATAAACCCAGCCACTGCTACTGTAAATCTATTACAATAAACCCAGCCACTGCTACTGTAAATCTATTACAATAAACCCAGCCACTGCTACTGTAACTCTACTGCAACTGATGAGTGTATTATTCAGGTAGTCAGGTAACTCAATTGTCTGTGCACATTGGTTCAGAAACCACAGTGATACTTCACAGTCACACCATCATAATGATCCTACTAATGTTTCCATAACATGTCAAGTAGCATTTACAGAAAATTACCCTCCCCTATTGTCTTTAATTTGAGAGAAAATAAAAACAAAGTGGTGGGTAGCAACCACATCGGTCACCATGACTTGATCCAACCACATCGGTCACCATGACTTGATCCAACCACATCGGTCACCATGACTTGATCCAACCACATCGGTCACCATGACTTGATCCGACCACATCGGTCACCATGACTTGATCCGACCACATCGGTCACCATGACTTGATCCAACCACATCGGTCACCATGACTTGATGCAACCACATCGGTCACCATGACTTGATCCAACCACATCGGTCACCATGACTTGATCCAACCACATCGGTCACCATGACTTGATCCAACCACATCGGTCACCATGACTTGATCCAACCACATCGGTCACCATGACTTGATCCAACCACATCGGTCACCATGACTTGATCCAACCACATCGGTCACCATGACTTGATCCAACCACATCGGTCACCTTGACTTGATCAGCTGCTTAGCCAACTTTTTGTAGCTAGCTTACTAACTTAGCTAGCTCTACCGTTACTGACAAATAAACAGCTTGCCCAAAAATGAAGGGGGACTGTTATCAGAAATCAGTCCGTAGATCAGCATGTTCCTCTACGATCTTTACTAATGTTGGAGTCAGCTGAGCACAGCAGCAGCTGAGCTGACGGGAGGCTATCACTGCAGAACAGGCAGCGCTAGCTGCTTCTTTAAAACTCATTCATTGTGATAAATAATGTTGCTAAAGTAGCTTGCTTGTTAGCTAGCTTACGGAGGGAAGTAATTGGTGTTCAGCATTGAGTGTGTGCACTAGTTTAGCTTCCTATTCATTTCATATGAAATGCTCTTGTAGGAAAATTCTCAGCAACAAAAGAGTGATCACATTAAGATCCTACATCTGTAGGTCATATTTTTTTTTTACATTAGGCAGCACATTGTAACCATAACACTTTTGATCTATCCCATTACAGATCCTCATGTAATAAATATGACCATGACAGCCTAGACTAGGCCTATTCCCTAAACCTGACAGAATTTTGAGGTATCGAATAAATAGCTAGTTCCGCACTTTTTCCCACTAACAAGCGGCAGCCATCTTGTAAAAGCAGGGTATTGCGTTAAAAAGGCTTTGCAAGTAAACGGCAATGTCGTGACGTTTGGCCGGTCTGCCCATGTGGTATTGTGTACTCTCAGCAGTCAATCAGAGGTCTCGTGATCGTCCTGCTGTGTTTCCAATAAACTCGTTTACCTCTATTCGTTTATAATCTAAATCAGTGATTCTAGTTCAAAATCGAATTAACGCATCTATTTTATGTTCTTTTTCCTTAAAGGAAGTGATCATTTTGCTGTTATTTTCTTGTTGTTGTTGTTGTTTTATACATACACTATGTCAGTGATTTCATGTACACTTATTTCCTGATTTGTTCGGAAAACAATGTTATTATGTCAGGGGCTGTGGCAAATGTTGGGTTTAATTAGCATTAATTAGCATTCACTGCTAACCGAAACTCGATTGAATGGGTTGTGTACACACTAACATGGGTAGACTAATTGGAACTATGACTATTTGTTTTGGAGGTATCACAGCTCACCGTATCGGCAGTATGTAGAAACACATGACAAGTCATTCGGGGACAGCACAAGTTGGCACGTTTGCCAGAGCTACTCACCAAAGGCTACTTTACCTTGATGAAAGACAATAAATATTCAATTGTAGCTAACAGTACATTTTCAACAGTAATTACGGAACATGTATGGCCTCATTGCATCAACTTGATGAGCTCCCATACCTGACAGTTACACAAAATAAATAGCAGCATCCCCCAAAACATGTGGAATAGTTGATCAACGCCTCTCTACCCAGGGAGAAGCACAAGAACACACTTTTACTCACTCAGTATATGGGCCACTGAATAGCTGCTGCACTGTATTAAAAAATAAGTTCAAAGAAGTTGTCCCCCCCCCCACCCTTAAACCAGAATAAAGCAATGAAAACATAACTTTTCCCTCCTGTTTTATCTCTCTTTAGTCTTTGCTATAGAATCTCACATTTTGTTTTGCAGTAGAAAGGCAAAAAGGTGACACAAAGTAAAATCAGATGTTTTTAACTCTGACAAGATGATGTATTTTCATAACTCCCTTTATCATCGTAAAAATCAAAATAGGAATCCCTTTGAGTTTTAAAGACAGGGAGCTGCTTAGGAGTCACACTTGATATTTCTCCATTCTCTTTGTTGCTCTGAACTCCCTCTATACTCTAGTGGGCTTGTGGGAAAGACCTCCCGGTGATACCAGTAACATTACCAATAACGTCCTTGCAGAAGTTTATGAAGTTTTACTTGAGCCCTCTGATGAAGAATTAGGATAGGCCTACTAGGACTTGGTAGGCCAATCGGCTGACTCAAAGCGTGGGTTAACTCCAGGACATGTTATGCAGATTATGTTCACATATTATAGAGTATTGTGCAAAAAAACAAAATAAGAACTCTACTTCACTGAGTATTGCTGTTTTTCGAGATGATGTTATTGAGATGACAATGTTTTTTTGTTTTTTTGTTGAGATGATGTGACGAACGGCTAATCGACAGAGCCTTATCCTTCCAGTGCGATGACAACCCAACCTGACAGTGTTCAATGAAGGACTGACCTGAGAAACTGTCAATAGCTCTTTAAACTACTCCACTATGGTCTCCTGACATCTGTCTGCATAGCAGCCATACACCCTGGTAGGCCAACACAAGTGGTGCTGAAAACTGTAGCTAAGTTACGTATGCTATCTGTCCATACACGTCACACTGCTCTAGCCTACACCCCTTTCCTGCAGTTGAATGATGAAAGCGCCCTCTAGTGGCCTCATGGGGGGGGGGGGGGAATGTTATTAACATTATTTAATTTGTTTAAATGCAGAAAATCCGCTGTTTCTATGTCAAACGGTTTGTGTTATATTTCAGTCGTCTGTGATGTATATAAAGTGTAATATTGGGATGCAAACTCAAAAGCGAATACATTTAAACGTTATACCTGACATGGTACAGGTGTTTTTATTTTTTAAGCCCGTAACCACGAGGTGTTTACTTTAGTTTCAAAGTAGATTTGTTTAAGACGACCAAGAAACTCTCTCTGTGTGACGCTGATTTAGCCCACTGCAGCATTAACCCTAACCCTTATAGCTGATTTAGCCCACTGCAGTATTAACCCCTACAGCTGTCTGCATATGGACCCATAAGCCCTGGTAGGCCTACAGACATGGCAGTGAACAACTGCGGTGTACTGCAGAGTGTCTTTGCCTTGGCCAGTGCATTAGTTTCATTAGGGTGTATTGGTCAGCACTATAGGCTGTTGTCCTGTAATGGTGGCTTTGTGTGGAAACCTATTACAGACTGAGCCCTCTGAAATAAATTATGTATTGATTTGAAATATTCCACCCGTATCATCTCACCTAAGTGATGTGTGTGTCCCCAGAGAGTCTCATTACACGTCTGAATCTTAGACAGGGTCTTCGATATACACTTATAGTGAGAGTGATATGCTGTCCTGTATACTTCTATTATGCTACTGCTCAGAGACTGTATGTCTACTAAGTATTATTTTTATATGATTGGAAAAACAAAAATATGAAAGGTTTAAAAACAATGAAAACAATATAGGGCCTACCAATGACTCTCCACTCTCCATATAACACTGATCCTTCAGACCGTGAGGATCACAGAAAAATGAATGTTCTCTCTGCACGATGTGGTACTTTTATAACATAAATACTGTTCTCTCTGCACGATGTGGTACTTTTATAACACAAATACTGTTCTCTCTGCACGATGTGGTACTTTTATAACATAAATAATGTTCTCTCTGCACGATGTGGTACTTTTATAACATAAATAATGTTCTCTCTGCACGATGTGGTACTTTTATAACATAAATAATGTTCTCTCTGCACGATGTGGTACTTTTATAACATAAATAATGTTCTCTCTGCACGATGTGGTACTTTTATAACATAAATAATGTTCCATCTGCACGATGTGGTACTTTTATAACATAAATAATGTTCCATCTGCACGATGTGGTACTTTTATAACATAAATAATGTTCTCTCTGCACGATGTGGTACTTTTATAACATAAATAATGTTCCATCTGCACGATGTGGTACTTTTATAACATAAATAATGTTCTCTCTGCACGATGTGGTACTTTTATAACATAAATAATGTTCTCTCTGCACGATGTGGTACTTTTATAACATAAATAATGTTCTCTCTGCACGATGTGGTACTTTTATAACATAAATAATGTTCTCTCTGCACGATGTGGTACTTTTATAACATAAATAATGTTCCATCTGCACGATGTGGTACTTTTATAACATAAATAATGTTCCATCTGCACGATGTGGTACTTTTATAACATAAATAATGTTCTCTCTGCACGATGTGGTACTTTTATAACATAAATAATGTTCCATCTGCACGATGTGGTACTTTTATAACATAAATACTGTTCTCTCTGCACGATGTGGTACTTTTATAACATAAATACTGTTCTCTCTGCACGATGTGGTACTTTTATAACATAAATACTGTTCTCTCTGCATTATCTGGTGCTGGTATAACATAAATAATGTTCTCTCTGCATTATCTGGTGCTGGTATAACATAAATAATGTTCTCTCTGCATTATCTGGTGCTGGTATAACATAAATACTGTTCTCTCTGCGTTATCTGGTGCTGGTATAACATAAATACTGTTCTCTCTGCGTTATCTGGTGCTGGTATAACATAAATACTGTTCTCTCTGCGTTCTCTGGTGCTGGTATAACATAAATACTGTTCTCTCTGCGTTATCTGGTGCTGGTATAACATAAATACTGTTCTCTCTGCGTTATCTGGTGCTGGTATAACATAAATACTGTTCTCTCTGAGTTATCTGGTGCTGGTATAACATAAATACTGTTCTCTCTGCATTATCTGGTGCTGGTATAACATAAATACTGTTCTCTCTGCATTATCTGGTGCTGGTATAACATAAATACTGTTCTCTCTGCATTATCTGGTGCTGGTATAACATAAATACTGTTCTCTCTGCATTATCTGGTGCTGGTATAACATAAATACTGTTCTCTCTGCATTATCTGGTGCTGGTATAACATAAATACTGTTCTCTCTGCATTATCTGGTGCTGGTATAACATAAATACTGTTCTCTCTGCATTATCTGGTGCTGGTATAACATAAATACTGTTCCCTCTGCATTATCTGGTGCTGGTATAACATAAATACTGTTCTCTCTGCATTATCTGGTGCTGGTATAACATAAATACTGTTCTCTCTGCATTATCTGGTGCTGGTATAACATAAATACTGTTCTCTCTGCATTATCTGGTGCTGGTATAACATAAATACTGTTCTCTCTGCATTATCTGGTGCTGGTATAACATAAATACTGTTCTCTCTGCATTATCTGGTGCTGGTATAACATAAATACTGTTCTCTCTGCATTATCTGGTGCTGGTATAACGTAAATACTGTTCTCTCTGCATTATCTGGTGCTGGTATAACGTAAATACTGTTCTCTCTGCATTATCTGGTGCTGGTATAACGTAAATACTGTTCTCTCTGCATTATCTGGTGCTGGTATAACATAAATACTGTTCTCTCTGCATTATCTGGTGCTGGTATAACATAAATACTGTTCTCTCTGCATTATCTGGTGCTGGTATAATACTGTTCTCTCTGCATTATCTGGTGCTGGTATAATACTGTTCTCTCTGCATTATCTGGTGCTGGTATAATACTGTTCTCTCTGCATTCTCTGGTGCTGGTATAATACTGTTCTCTCTGCATTATCTGGTGCTGGTATAATACTGTTCTCTCTGCATTATCTGGTGCTGGTATAATACTGTTCTCTCTGCATTATCTGGTGCTGGTATAATACTGTTCTCTCTG
This sequence comes from Coregonus lavaretus, assembly GCF_964263955.1. NCBI lineage: Eukaryota > Metazoa > Chordata > Actinopteri > Salmoniformes > Salmonidae > Coregonus > Coregonus lavaretus. The sequence goes on along the minus strand of NC_140019.1, from coordinate 37,696,751 downwards.
CATTATCTGGTGCTGGTATAATACTGTTCTCTCTGCATTATCTGGTGCTGGTATAATACTGTTCTCTCTGCATTCTCTGGTGCTGGTATAATACTGTTCTCTCTGCATTATCTGGTGCTGGTATAATACTGTTCTCTCTGCATTATCTGGTGCTGGTATAATACTGTTCTCTCTGCATTCTCTGGTGCTGGTATAATACTGTTCTCTCTGCATTATCTGGTGCTGGTATAATACTGTTCTCTCTGCATTATCTGGTGCTGGTATAACAGAACAGCAACCAGTAGGACTGATGCACCACTCACAATTAATGTTTTATTAAGGGGATAGATTCTCCCATTGGCAGCGTTTCTTGGCATTGTTCGCTTGGCAGAGCTCGGGTGGAGGGGGGGGGGGGGGGGGGGGGGGGGGGGGGGGGGGGGGGGGTCTGTGCCCTAATTTGGGTCACCACTCTTTCCACACGGGACGGCAGCGACAGACATTACACAGATGTAATCGGGGGAAAACACATATGTTGAATCGGTATTCACTTGATTTAATTTTCTTAATTATTCCCCCACTTAATAGAGAGAAAAGGCAAGGGTTTGACATCTCAGTCCCACAAAGACTTATTGCAAGACACGTGCTATATTGGAGTCCACCTGTCAAGATGATTGGTTTAAATGGGGGGAAACACGCAAATGCTTTATGCTGGAGAGTAGAGGGAGTTGAGTGCCGTCTGCATGGGAAGGAGTGGGGCCGTCGGTTCTGACAGTGAGACAGTCCCATAGACTACAAGGAGGAGCAGACAGAGACAGACGCCAAACGAGGCCCTATACTATTGTTTGGCTCATACTAACAAATGTGTTCTGCTCACCAAACAAAACAAACAAAAAAAGGGAATAGGAAAACCACAACAAATACAAAAATATTATGAGAATAAGTGATTGGGTGGATATGACCAGAACATGTGCATTTGTTCGCAGGTTCAATAACAGACTATGAATAGGTGAATTAAAAACACGTTTCTTATATGTGTTTTTCATCGTTATACACAAAAAAATGAAAACCGGGTCAGGAGTGGGAGGATGAAGAGGCTGAGAGGGTTGAAAGTACTCTGAATGTCAAACTAGGTTTCACACCAAGTACCATAGACACAGCAACAACACACTTATCATTCCAAAACAAACAATTTGTTGAAACGATGACAAACAGGAAGCTAATTATATTTCAAATGGTTATAATTACAGTTTAGCTACTAATATCATTATCTAGTCCCCTTGCTGCTAAGGTGACAATTTGTTGGTCAGGCCATTCCGACTGTTCCAAAACCACAACTGAGGGAGCGGTGATTTGGCAATTTTTAATTGCTGTGGCATCAACGTTCAGTATTCATGTGTAACTGGTTATGTTAATAGGATTTCAACTCAATTTATTCAAGTGCTGATCAATGGAGAGCAATCACTGTCCTTCATGCATGATGTATTCTAATAAACAAACTTGCTTTATAGCAAGAGGTTAACAGCCCCAATAGGTAGGACACAACGAAATACTAATTTTAAACTTCAAACAGTGCTTTCTCTCACTTCACATTGAGCAAGTGCACAACAACAGGAAAGTGGGAGCACTTTTGGCTGAGGAAAAATATTTATTACCCCCCACGTCCTTAACCCAAATTATTATGAGCTATCATACTACAAATGGCCATGGACAATTTCAACTCTCCACAGGGAGAGAATGAGAGAGAGGTGAGGGAGGGATGGATGGAGGGAGCGAGAGAGAGCGAGAGAGCGTGAGAGAGAGAGAGAGCGAGAGAGCGAGAGAGAGAGAGAGAGAGAGAGCGAGAGAGAGAGAGAGCGAGAGAGCGAGAGAGAGCGTGAGAGAGAGAGTGCGAGAGAGAGTGCGAGAGAGAGCGCGAGAGAGAGCGAGAGAGAGAGAGAGAGCGCGAGAGAGCGAGAGAGAGAGAGAGAGAGAAAGAGAGAGAGAGAGAGAGAGAGAGAGAGAGAGAGAGACTGAGTTACTCCCTTTCATTTGTGGAATGAGAGAGAATAATTGAGTAATATACAACAACACAATAAACAACGTTGAATTGCTGCAAAATACATGATACTAAAAAATTTACAAAAAAACTATACCAAACCAAAAGCTTGAACTTGAGTTGCTCTACCCAGCTCATCTACTGTGGTTGGATATGGAAAGATTCCAGACATCTCTAGGGCCTCCTAGTTTCCCTCCACTAGCTGCCACCCTCCCCCCTCCTCCTCCATCCCCACCCCCTCCTTAATAAAACTAGCATGATATTCCCCTGACAGGGATCCCTCTGGACTGTTCAATGAGGAGCCTGAGACTCTGATCTAAAAGCCCTTCTAGCTTCACTAAATCTAAAGTGGAGAAGGTACCATCACGACATCCCGGTAGCATCCCAAAATGGCACCCTATTCCCTATAATATAGTGCACTACTTTTGACCAGGGCCTGTAGGGCTCTGGTAAAAGGTAGTGCCCTATATAGGGTGTATTTGGGACTCAGTTCATGAATAGGCTAGCCGACTATGCCAGCCACTTCACAATGCTTTTCCTATTGTCTCCACCGTCATTGAGATGGCCTATGGCTGCTTTCACAAGTTGATAAACAGCTTGCATGGGCAGACTACTCTCAGCTCTATGCAAACTGCCCTTTAAAATGTATTTTTCTATCTGTGGAGATAAGATGAAATTGCTTAATGGTTAAAGTAATGTGGAAATGTGGTAATTCAGGAGGTTAGCATGATTTTATCCAAAAACGTTCAAGCTTACAAAGGTCAGGTAGGCCACATACCAAGCGATGGTGGGGTTAGAAGGTGAGGCGGAAGACTAAGCTGAGGTCAAGATGGAGGTTGAACCAGGAAGTGTCTTATTGACCCACGTTTAGTCTAACACCAATGGAGGTTGAACCAGGAAGGGTCTTATTGACCCACGTTTAGTCTAACACCAATGGAGGTTGAACCAGGAAGTGTCTTATTGACCCACGTTTAGTCTAACACCAATGGAGGTTGAACCAGGAAGGGTCTTACTGACCCACGTTTAGTCTAACACCAATGGAGGTTGAACCAGGAAGGGTCTTACTGACCCACGTTTAGTCTAACACCAATGGAGGTTGAACCAGGAAGGGTCTTACTGACCCACGTTTATTCAATACCAAAATGTTTTCCATACTTTCTTTCCCTCATGATTGATATTTTGTTTTTCATATTATATTTTTCTAACTTTTTTCCCAAATGCAAACTTAGACAAACGATCAACAACTTACAGACACACAACAATAACGACTACATGATTGTCTTTTTAACCCTTCTGAAAAATAAATAAAAGCTTAATTTAATCCATTTTATTTTATTTTATTTTGCTGACTACCAACACCTTGTAACACCAGATAAATCCCAAGATCCACATTTTATGTGAGCTAAGAACACATTTTCTCACTAATGCTGGCAATGGAAATCACATATCAATGTATAACTCTTATGTTCAGGGTTTTCATAGTACAGGAAGAGACTGTGTTTGGTTTGAATGGCAAACACATGTTTAACATACACATTATATGAAGCTTTACACTGTCAATGGGTTTCATTACACAATTAGCAATTAGGGGTGGGTTTAACGGACGTAAAAATATACAAACACAATGTGGACACTGCAGATTTAATTACCTTAAGACTAGTTAATTACACTGGATTTGACTGACGCAAGGATAATAAAGCAGAATTAGCCAGCATGATCATTTTTTTTGCATTATCTTAATGGAACGTACATAAAGGGGGGAAGGTAATGATAAGATGGGTGCTCGTGAAGGGGGCAGTCTGCGGTGCGGTGGGTAATATCCATCTGTCAGAAAATCACGTAGTCAACAAAAGACGCTAGCTAGAAACATGATGTAATAGCTGTAAAGAAGCACTTGTTTTCGACACAGCAGATTGAAAACAAGCCAGCCATTTTAACTGGCGCCATCAGTCTCTTCCAAGTTATGCTATTAGATGCCACTAATATCTTGGGATGCTCTTCAAAAGGCAAATGCAGTAATAACCAGTGACAGCACTCAAGGAGCCCAGATTGAAAAAGCTTTTGCTTCTGATTGGTTCAAGTAACTGGGCATTTAAAAACCTCTATTGATTGAATTCATAAACTAAAACAGATATTTTTCCTAACTGGACTGGCTGGCTAGTGTTTCTAGGCAACCTGGTTGATCCAAGCACAGACATGAAATCTACGTAATGCCCAACAACTGCTTGTAGCTTACTCACCGGCTTTACAAACATGACCACACAACATCCACAATGGGCTGGTGGACCTTCTGCCTTGGTTTGGAACATACTGAACAAGCAATAAGATCCCTAAAAAAAAGGGAATACGAATAGCATTATCTTGCATCGTGAGAATGCGTAGTGGTATTTGGATTCACGTACTCAACAGTGCGAATACAGAAACTCAATCTCATATAAATTCAAATATGTTCTCTTGCTGTAAAAATAATAATAAACCCACTAACCAATTTGTTTGAATGTAAGGCTCATCCTTCTCTCATACAGATTGGATTCTTGCCAAAACGTATCAATTTGTGGCTAATATACACACTCAATCTTTTTTGGCACAGACATGGGTATAAAAACTATCAAATACAACACCCATGTCTGTATTTTCCCATCTGTGCACAAACCTCATGCACATTCTGCTATCCACAGTACCACGAGAATAGCTGGAGGGTTGCTAAGGGGTTGTTAGGGTATTTACGGTAACACTAGCATTATCTTCTAATGAGCTGAGGCGCCTGCAGATTGCGCAACATAAACGTAAAGGTCATTTTTGATTGAGCCGACATATGCAGTGTTTACCACGGATGCAGTCTCCGCCAACGCGGGAGCATTGCCTTTAAATTCAAATGGGGCTTTTTTTTTTCTTGCTGAACTTCCGTGATACAGATGGAATCGAGCCCTCCTAAGTGTGTATCATGAATGTTCATTGAATCAGCATAATCTTGGGTTAAATCTTTTCACTTGAAGGATTAAAAATGGAATATCAAAGAAACACAATACCATATCACCAACAACAACAACAAAAAAGAGAGGATGGGGAACTCTGATAGTGAGAAAGAGGAAGAAGAGGGTTAGCTGCTCATCTGTTCAACCCCTCCAGGCAACTCCAGGAGAAGTCTTCTGAAGGATTATCCCAGTCACATAATGTTCTCCTCTCCGGGCCTTGTTATGCCCCTTTAAACACAATTGAGAAATTAGTTATTAATGGTTGGATAGTCTGAAAAATCTGTTACTGTATTTTCTTAGATTTCCTTCAGTCTAATAAACATGTACGTAATGAACACTATTTATATGTACTTAACATGTCTGGATCTCCTGAATAGAGTGTATTATGGTTTCTCACAAATCTCTCAATAATGTACTGTAACCTATACAACTGGATTGATATCTAAGTCAGACATGTAAAGATCCGAGGCGGAAAGTGAGATTGGTTGCTTGCCCTAATGTTATCTAGTGGGTATTATTTGGCAAGCTTTCTTAAAGTCAGCGATGTGGAGTTGGATAATGCAGGGACCTATCCAGCCCCTTGGTCGTTCTGGTTTGCCCGCTAACCTGATAGAGGGGCCTACTTCAGACTGCATCAGTCAATTAACTTAAGTTACACAAGCTGAGGATCAGATATCTCCACGAGAGTTTTTGCTCACTGCTCTTTATTAAAAAGGTAAAGTAATAGTTAAGCTATTGATAATTAAACATAATTATATTCTCGATGTACAGTATATTCTGCTTGTCTGTTTCAACTGGCCACGTTGTTTTAATACTTCATGAATGTTAATTCATTTTGGAGGAGACCAGACCGAGCCAATCCCCCAGTTGTATAAAGTGACAGAGAGTCGAAGTCAAATTGAATTATCCTCCCACTGTTTCACGGCCCTCCCAAACCCCTCCTCCTCCCTCCCTCCCTCCCTCCCTCCCTCCCTCCCTCCCTCCCTCCCTCCCTCCCTCCCTCCCTCCTCCACCTCAGCCCTCCCCTCCCTCTACTCATTTTCCTCGCCTGCAGCCTCTGGACAGTGCCTTAGTTTTAACTCTCATCACCTCCATGTAAATGACTTTGGTCCTCAATGTTTGAAGAGAGAGATGAAGAAACCTTCCCCAAGTGCAGGATCCTCCAGATAAGAGGCGTGATTCCTCCAGGGAACGTGTCTTGACATGCTCTGCCTTTTTAGTCTTCTTTTTAAAGTTAAGGAGTCGAGGACAGTTTAGTTTTTTAAGGCTCCTAATCTTAAAAAAATAAATAATAATCATATTGTTACTCCAGGTCTTGTTACACATGCTACTTTTCCACTAATGTGATAGGCTACATCCTATTTACAATAGGGGGAAAACAAAGAAAATGGTGTCTATGGTAATCTGAAGGTACAGGTGGCATGAGTTATCTACTGAGAAGAACGACCATACTGTACTGTACATATACAGAAGAATGACCGTACGTAGAATCTACGTGTCCATATACAGAATATCGACTGTACTGTACATATACAGAAGAACGACCGTACTGGTCCATATTTACAATTATAAATTTTTAGCAGACGCTCTTACCCAGAGCGACTTACAGGAGCAATTAGGGTTAAGGTGCCTTGCTCAAGGGCACATCGACAGATTTTTCACCTAGTCGGCTCGGGGATTAGAGCCAGCGACCTTTCGGGTTACTGGCACAACGCTCTTAACCACTAAGCTACCTGCCGCTCATTGCAGTTGCTGCCTATTATTAAGCATTGAGTCACAGTACTGTAATGGGGCCCAGCTGCAAGTAAAGACAGTTATGTTACTGCATGGTCAAGAAGGAAGGAGGCCACATTGTATTTGCACATGACCCATAACTCCCAAGGCCCTCCTGTAGCTCAGTTGGTAGAAACATGGCGCTTGCAACGCCAGGGTTGTGGGTTCTATTCCCACGGGGGGCCAGTATGAAAAATGTATGCACTCACTAACTGTAAGTCGCTCTGGATAAGAGTGTCTACTAAAATGTAAGAAATTGGAATGACCTCTGGAAGGAGGAGAAAGAGCCCAGTTCCGTCTTTTATAAGCAAACAAGGTGACATTGGAAATACAGTGCTGTGCCAGAAAGTATTAATATCCCTTGACTTATTCCACATTTTGTTGTGTTACAGCCTCAATTCACAATGGATTGAATATATTTATTTCTCACACAACTACACTCAACACCCCATAATGACAAAGTGAAAACATGTTTTTAGATTATTTATTTTTGGACATTTATTGAAAATGAAATACAGAAATATCTACTTTACATAAGTATTCACACCCCTGAGTCGTCAATACTTTGTAAAAGCACCTTTTGCGTGATTACAGCTGTGAGTCTTTCTGGGTAAGTCTCTGAGAGCTTTCCACACCTGAATTGTGCAACATTTGCCCATTATTCTTTATAACATTAATCAAGCCATGTTAAATTTGTTGTTGATCATTACTAGACAATTTTCAGGTCATGTCATAGATTTTCAAGTAGATTTAAGTCAAAACTGTAACTTGGCCACTCAGGAGCATTCACTGTCTTCTTGGTAAGCAACTCTAGTGTAGATTTGGCCTTGTGTTTTAGGTTATTGTACTGCTGAAAGGTGAATTCATCTCCCAGTTTCTAATGGAAAGCAGAGTGAACCAGGTTTTCCTCTAGAATTTTCCATTCCGTTTCTTTTTATCCTGAAAAACTCCCCAGTCCTTTACGATTACAAGCATACCCATAACATGATGCAGCCACCACTATGCTTGAAAATATGGAGAGTGGTACTCAATAATATGTTGTATTAGATTTGCCACAAATATAACACTTTGTATTCAGGACATAAAGTTAATTGCTTTGCCACATTTTTTGCAGTATTACTAAAGTGCCTTGTTGCAAACAGGATGCATGATTTTGATTTTTTACAATTCTGTACAGGCTTTCTTCTTTTCCCTCTGTCAGTTAGGTTAGTATTGTGGAGTGACTACAATATTGTTGATCCATCCTCAGTTTTCTCCTATCACAGTCATTAAACTCTAACTGTTTTAAAGTCACCATTTAGTGAAATCCCTGAGTGGTTTCCTTCCTCTCTGGCAACTGAGTTAGGAAGGAAGCCTGGATGTTTGTAGTGACTGGGTGTATTGATACACCATCCAAAGTGTAATTAATAACTGGCGCCGGAGGAGATGGCTGCCGTTTTACGGGCTCCTAACCAATGGTGCTATTGTGTGTTTTTTTTGCATTATTTGTAACTTATTTTGTACATAATCTTTATGCCACCGTCTCTTATGACTGAAAAGAGCTTCTGGATATCAGAACAGCGATTACTCACCTCGTACCGGATAAATATTGTTTTTTTAAAGAATCAGACGCGAAGGATTTACTTCAGACACACGGACAAGGCCCAAATCTCTGTCATTCGCATGAAAAAGAGGTCGTAGGTCGGGGTGCCTTGTAAGGATCCGACGGCGAGTGGATAACTCACCTCTACCTTCCGTACTATTGGCCAACGTGCAATCATTGGAGAATAAACTGGATGAGCTCCGATCAAGACTATCCTACCAACAGGACATTAAAAACTGTAATATATGATGTTTCACCGAGTCGTGGCATCGGCAAGATAGAACAGCTGCCTCTGGTAAGACAAGGGGTGGCGGTCTGTGTCTACTTGTCAATAACAGCTGGTGCACAAAATCTAAGATGAAGGAAGTCTCGTGGTTTTGCTCACCTGAGGTAGAGTATCTCATGACAAGCTGTAGACCACACTATTTACCAAGAGAGTTTTCATCTTTATTTTTCATAGCTGTCTATTTACCACCACAAACCGATGCTGGCACTAAGACCGTACTCAACGAGCTGTATAATGCCATAAGCAAACAAGAAAATGCTCATCCAGAGGCGGCGCTCCTAGTGGCCGGGGACTTTAATGAAGGGAAACTTAAATCTATTTTACCTAATTTCTACTAGCATGTTACATGTGCAACCAGAGGAAAAACACTCTAGACCACCATTACTCCACACACAGAGACACGTACAAAGCTTTCCCTCGCCCTCCATTTGGAAAATCTGACCATAACTCTATCCTCCTGATTCCTGCTTACAAGAAAAAACTAAAGCAGGAAGTACCAGTGACTCGGTCAATACGGAAGTGGTCAGATGACTCAGATGCTAAGCTACAGAACTGTTTTGCTAGCACAAACTCTAACCCGGACGCTTATAAGAAATCCCGCTATGCCATCCGACGAACCATCAAACAGGCAAAGTGTCAATACAGGACTAAGATTGAATCGTAATACACTGGCTCCGACGCTCGTCGGATGTAGCAGGGCTTGCAAATTATTACGGACAGTGACACAAGCCTACCAGACGAGCTAAATTACTTCTATGCGCGCTTCGAGGCAAGCAACACTGAAGCATGCATGAGATCACCAGCTGTTCTGGACGACTGTGTGATCACGCTCCATAGACGATGCGAGTAAGACCTTTAAACAGGTCAACATTCACAAGGCCGCAGGGCCAGACGAATTACCAGGACATGTACTCCGAGCATGCGCTGACCAACTGGCAAGTGTCTTCACTGACATTTTCAACCTCTCCCTGACCGAGTCTGTAATAACATCATGTTTCAAGCACAACATCATAGTCCCTGTGCCCAAGAACACCAAGGTAACCTGCCTAAATGACTACCGACCAGTAGTACTCATGTCTGTAGCCATGAAGTGCTTTGAAAGGCTGGTCATGGCTCACAACAACACCATTATCCCAGAAACCCTAGACCCACTCCAATTTGCATAACGCCCCAACAGATCCACAGATGACGCAATCTCTATTGCACTCCACACTGCACTTTCCCACCTGGACAAAAGGAACACCTACGTGAGAATGCTATTCATTGACTACAGCTCAGCGTTCAACACCATAGTGCCCTCAAAGCTCATCACTAAGCTAAAGACCCTAGGACTAAACACCTCCCTCTGGAAGTGGATCCTGGATTTCCTGACGGGCCGACCCCAGGTGGTAAGAGTAGTTGACAACATATCTGCCATGCTGATCCTCAACACAGGTGCCCCTCAGGGGTGCGTACTCAGCCCCTCCTGTACTCCCTGTTCACCCATGACTGCATGGCCAAGCACGACTTCAACACCATCAATAAGTTTGCCGACGACACAACAGTGGTAGGCCTGATCACCAACAACGATGAGACAGCCAATAGGAAGGAGATCAGAGTCCTGGCAGTGTGGTGCCAGGATAACAACCTCTCCCTCAACGTGATCAAGACAAAGGAGATGATTGTGGACTACAGGAAAATAAGGGCCGAACACGCCCCCATTCTCATCGACGGGGCTGTAGTGAGGCAGGTTGAGAGCTTCAAGTTCCTTGGTGTCCACATAACCAACAAACTATCATGGTCCAAACACACCAAGACAGTCGTGAAGAGGGCACAACAACGCCTATTCCCCCTCAGGAGACTGAAAAGATGTGGCATGGGACCTCAGATCCTCAAAAAGTTATACAGCTGCACCATAGAGAGCATCCTGACTGGTTGCATCGCCACCTGGTATGGCAACTGCTCGGCCTCTGACCACAAGGCACTACAGAGGGTAGTGCGTACGGCCCAGTACATCACTGGGGCCAAGCTTCCTGCCATCCAGGACCTCTATACCAGGCGGTGTCAGAGGAAGGCCCTAAAAATTGCCAAAGACTCCAGCCACCTTAGTCATAGACTGTTCTCTCTGCTACTGCACGGCAAGCGGTACCGGAACGCCAAGTCTATGTCCAAAATACTTCTTAACAGCTTCTACCCCCAAGCCATAAGACTCCTGAACAGCTAATCAAATGGCTACCAAGACTTTACTCTGCTGCTACTCTCTGTTTATTATCTATGCATATTCACTTTCCCTCTACCTACATGTACATATTACCTCAATTACCTCAACTAACCTGTGCCCCCGCACATTGACTCTGTACCGGTACTCCCTGTATTTATTTATTTATTTTATTTTATTTATTTCACCTTTATTTAACCAGGTAAGCCAGTTGAGAACAAGTTCTCATTTCCAACTGTGACCTGGCCAAGATAAAGCAAAGCAGTGCGATAAAAACAACAACACAGAGTTACATATGGGATAAACACAATGTACAGTCAATAACACAATAGAACAAATATAAAATCTATATACAGTGTGTGCAAATGTAGTAAGTTATGGAGGTAAGGCAATAAATAGGCCATAGTGCAAAATAATTACAATGTAGTATTAACACTGGAGTGATAGATGTACAGAAGATTATGTGCAAATAGAGATACTGGGGTGCAAATTAGCAAAATAAATAACAATATGGGGATGAGGTAGTTGGGTGGGCTAATTACAGATGGGCTGTGTACAGGTGCAGTGATCAGTAAGCTTCTCTGACAACTGATGCTTAAAGTTAGTGAGGGAGATAAGAGTCTCCAGCTTCAGAGATTTTTGCAGTTCGTTCCAGTCATTGGCAGCAGAGAACTGGAAGGAATGGCGGCCAAAGGAGGTGTTGGCTTTGGGGATGACCAGTGAAATATACCTGCTGGAGCGCATACTACGGGTGGGTGTTGCTATGGTGACCAATGAGCTAAGATAAGGCAGGGATTTGCCTAGCAGTGATTTATAGATGACCTGGAGCCAGTGGGTTTGGCGACGAATATGTAGTGAGGGCCAGCCAACGAGAGCGTACAGGTCACAATGGTGGGTAGTATATGGGGCTTTGGTGACAAAACGGATGGCACTGTGATAGACTACATCCAATTTGCTGAGTAGAGTGTTGGAGGCTATTTTGTAAATGACATCGCCGAAGTCAAGGATCGGTAGGATAGTCAGTTTTACGAGGGCATGTTTGGCAGCATGAGTGAAGGAGGCTTTGTTGCAAAATAGGAAGCTGATTCTAGATTTAACTTTGGATTGGAGATGCTTAATGTGAGTCTGGAAGGAGAGTTTACAGTCTAACCAGACACCTAGGTATTTGTAGTTGTCCACATATTCTAAGTCAGACCCGCCGAGAGTAGATTCTAGTCGGGCGGGCGGGTACAAGCGGCGTTCGATTGAAGAGCATGCATTTAGTTTTACTAGCGTTTAAGAGCAATTGGAGGCCATGGAAGGAGTGTATATAGCCTTGTTACTGTTATTTTATTGTTGCTCTTTAATTAGTTGTTATTTTTCTATTTTATTATATATACACACATATATATATATATATATTTTTTAAACTTCAGTTTATTTTAGTAAATACTTTCTTAACACTTATTTTTCTTGAAACTGCATTTTTGGTTAAGGGCTTGTAAGTAAGCATTTCACTGTAATGTCCACACATGTTGTATTCCGCACATTTGACAAATACAATTTGATTTGATTTGATTTGAACTTCACCAGGCTCAAAATGCTTTTCAATGTCTGCTATTTTTTTTTTTTTACCCATCTACCAATAGGTGCCCTTCTTTGAGAGGCATTGGAAAACCTCCCTGTTCTTTGTGGTTGAATCTTTGTTTGAAATTGACTGCTCAACTGAGGAACCTTACAGATAATTATATGTGTGGGGTACAGAGATGAGGTAGTCGTTCAAAAATCATGTAAAAAAAAAAACAGAGTCCATGCAACTTATTATGTGACTTGTTAAGATAATTTTTACTCCTGAACTTATTTAGGCTTGCCATAGCAAAGGGGTTGAATACATATTGACTCAAGACATTTCAGCTTTTCATTTTTAATTAATTTGTTACAATTTCTAAAAACAAACTTCCACTTTGACATGATGGGGTATTGTGTTTTTAGGCCAGTGACAAAAACATCTCAATTTAATCCCATTTTTAAATTCAGGCTGTAACAAAATAAATTGTGGAAAAAGTCAAGGGGTGTAAATACTTTACGAAGGCAATGTATGTGACCACCTTTATATTCACCAAATACTCACCAAGGGCATGTCTTTGCTAAAACTCAATAGCATTTCTAAGGAAATTACAATTTTCCTGTTCTATTGGTACAATGTGCACACTGATGTTATGATAACTAACAGCGACCAAAGAGGAACACCCTCAACAACTACTGCTACTATTTCTGCTGGATTCCTCTGGCTATTCCTTTGTTGTGTCTAAAAATACCAGGTCCCTATGGTCCCTCTCGGACAAACTGAGGCTCATTTCAATGTCTTTATTTTTTCCCTCCCGTCTCTCATTTACATGCAAGCAGAAGAACAAAACTATGTACTATATCTATCTTCATGTAGAGTTTGTAGTGAGGGATGCTAACTGATCCCTGCTGAATGCTACTCTATCTTCATGTAGAGTTTGTAGTGAGGGATGCTAACTGATCCCTGCTGAATGCTACTCTATCTTCATGTAGAGTTTGTAGTGAGGGATGCTAACTGATCCCTGCTGAATGCTACTCTATCTTCATGTAGAGTTTGTAGTGAGAGATGCTAACTGATCCCTGCTGAATGCTACTCTATCTTCATGTAGAGTTTGTAGTGAGAGATGCTAACTGATCCCTGCTGAATCAGGAAACATAATAACACTGAGACAGGAGAAGAAGCCAACCACTCAGTTCTTCTTCCTAGGCATCTGGGGGCGACATGATCTCATGTTATCCATGTTTCCCCTGAAGCATTAAGGCAGCCAGTGGCATGTCTATGAGACCTGGGCAAAAAAAAAGTCATATTTTCAGTCACACTGCTAAATTATGCATCATAGAAGCAGAGTGAGTCTAATTTAAAAAGAAGTTGCCAGTAGCTGTGACTGGAAAAGGCTTTCAGATACACTGTTGTTCTACTGATTTAACGTTTTTGACCTCCACCAGAATACACAAACACCTGGCTCTCTTTTAGATCTGCTCAATGGGAGGGTCATTTACTTAATTATTTATTTGATTGACCATCGACACTGTGTTGGGCTTGACATTACCGTGCACTTCTTCCAGGCTGTGTCTCAAATTGTACCCTATTCCCTATATAATGCACTACTTTTGATCAAGGCCCACTGTGTAGGGAATAGGGTGACATTTGGGATGTACTCCCTGTGTCCCGGCCCACATCAGGTGATTTGTGTCCTCTGTGTGCTGCCCTGTGTGTAGGCAGCATTCAGCAGAGGGTACATAGGGATATTAGACACACGGGGAGGAGCTCTGTGTGCTCTGGTCATTGATTTTAAAGTATAGCTGAGGAGGTCAACGATAGCACATAACCACTTTCACTAATTCACAGTCAGTGCTGAGAAAGGGACTAGAGAGAGAGAGAGAGAGAGAGAGAGCGAGAGAGAGAGAGAGAGAGAGAGAGAGAGAGAGAGAGAGAGAGAGAGAGAGAGAGAGAGAGAGAGAGAGAGAGAGAGAGAGAGAGAGAGAGAGAGAGAGAGAGAGAGACAGAGAGACAGAGAGAGAGAGAGAGAGAGAGCAAGAGAGAGAGAGAGCGAGAGAGCGAGAGAGAGAGTGGTCCTAAATGGATTATTGTATTCTGATCATGTTATGTCATATACACACAATGAGATATTTTATATAGTATGCTGCATAGATTCTCCCGTGAGAATTATGTGCATTTTCACAAATAAATCTGAAATTGTTCTTGCTAGGAGGTATTTTATCACCGTCACACCCCACCACACCTCCCATACAAGTTACTAATGAGTGACCAGTGTTGGCATTCCTAGAAAAACCCACAAACACAAAAGATTCCCTAACTGATTCGCAGACAGTGGTCGATGTGAAACACGGGTCAAACAAATGTGGCGAGTCTAGGTGACCTTAATCACATTCAGGTTCATCCAGGCTCCCGTTTCACTCTCGGGCCTTAGTTCAGGCCACTGCCTCAAAGTCAAAGTAGGGCAAAGTCATTACCTCAGAGCAAGCACAGTCACCCAGACAAAATAATAAGGTCTGGGTTCGCTGCTCGCAATTCACTGAAGTGTTGTCCATTTCCTCAGGCTGACCCACCACATGTGCACACAAAGATCCTGGATGTGTGAGGTGGTAGTCTACACTGGGAAGCCTAAAGCACATGCTCGCTCACTACCATCACCAACACCCCTTGTTTTCGTACAGCTACACAACGACACTAAACAGAAGAACATAACAGAATTAGAAACACATTAACCCTAATTCCTTGAAATTTAAAATGACTTGTCGACTTCTAATGTCTGTTCTGTTGATGTCTAATTTCACTAGGAATATGCTTTGCTGTGCAGTGAAGAGTTTAAAATTCAGAATTCAGGTTCCATTTGCAGATTCCTGACGTTGTAATTATACCAACATTTGCCTCTAATTTAGTTATCGGAAAGGGAGATGTTAAAAACAAACTGGTGGTGAAAAGGAAACGGCTCCTTTTCTTGAAGGTGTTCAACTGTATCGTAAAACATGGAACAAAAGGTGTATATATATAAAAACAACAACACATTAGGTCGGTTAAATGTAAATTAAGTCCTATGTTTTCTTTAACTGTCTCTGGATTACCATTTGACAAGTTACACCTACTTTTACACACAAGGCATGGGGATAAAAAAGTGACGTGAAAAGGCCCTGATTCACTTCAAACGTCACAGCTAGCTGCAACCTGAGGTGACTACATATCACTTCATAATGAACAGCTGAGCAGCCAACCAACACAAACCACATCGAAATCATACGTAGGAATCTGTTTCACTGGGCTCAAGAACAAGCCTGCTCACTCTTTTTTGAAGACTGCACGCATATGAATTCTTTATGATAGCCGATGAATATCACACACATTATTCAAGAACACTCGTGACAATATCCATGACTATCTCTGTCTGACTGCAGCCTTAGGTTCTTCCACCCTGCCGGTCTTACTGCAGTAGAGGGTGGTTTCTAGAGAGAATAACTGTAACATTCCGGTCTTACTGCATTAGAGGGTGGTTTATAGAGAGAAGAACTGTGACATTCCGGTCTTACTGCAGTAGAGGGTGGTTTATAGAGAGAAGAACTGTGACATTCCGGTCTTACTGCAGTAGAGGGTGGTTTCTAGAGAGAAGAACTGTAACATTCCGGTCTTACTGCAGTAGAGGGTGGTTTCTAGAGAGAAGAACTGTAACATTCCGGTCTTACTGCAGTAGAGGGTGGTTTCTAGAGAGAAGAACTGTGACATTCCGGTCTTACTGCAGTAGAGGGTGGTTTCTAGAGAGAAGAACTGTAACATTCCGGTCTTACTGCATTAGAGGGTGGTTTATAGAGAGAAGAACTGTAACATTCCGGTCTTACTGCAGTAGAGGGTGGTTTCTAGAGAGAAGAACTGTGACATTCCGGTCTTACTGCAGTAGAGGGTGGTTTCTAGAGAGAAGAACTGTAACATTCCGGTCTTACTGCATTAGAGGGTGGTTTCTAGAGAGAAGAACTGTGACATTCCGGTCTTACTGCATTAGAGGGTGGTTTCTAGAGAGAAGAACTGTAACATTCCGGTCTTACTGCAGTAGAGGGTGGTTTCTAGAGAGAAGAACTGTGACATTCCGGTCTTACTGCAGTAGAGGGTGGTTTCTAGAGAGAAGAACTGTAACATTCCGGTCTTACTGCATTAGAGGGTGGTTTATAGAGAGAAGAACTGTAACATTCCGGTCTTACTGCAGTAGAGGGTGGTTTCTAGAGAGAAGAACTGTGACATTCCGGTCTTACTGCAGTAGAGGGTGGTTTCTAGAGAGAAGAACTGTAACATTCCGGTCTTACTGCATTAGAGGGTGGTTTCTAGAGAGAAGAACTGTGACATTCCGGTCTTACTGCATTAGAGGGTGGTTTCTAGAGAGAAGAACTGTAACATTCCGGTCTTACTGCAGTAGAGGGTGGTTTCTAGAGAGAAGAACTGTAACATTCCGGTCTTACTGCATTAGAGGGTGGTTTCTAGAGAGAAGAACTGTAACATTCCGGTCTTACTGCATTAGAGGGTGGTTTCTAGAGAGAAGAACTGTAACATTCCGGTCTTACTGCAGTAGAGGGTGGTTTCTAGAGAGAAGAACTGTAACATTCCGGTCTTACTGCAGTAGAGGGTGGTTTCTAGAGAGAAGAACTGGAACATTCCGGTCTTACTGCAGTAGAGGGTGGTTTCTAGAGAGAAGAACTGTGACATTCCGGTCTTACTGCAGTAGAGGGTGGTTTCTAGAGAGAAGAACTGGAACATTCCGGTCTTACTGCAGTAGAGGGTTGTTTCTAGAGAGAAGAACTGTGACATTCCGGTCTTACTGCAGTAGAGGGTGGTTTCTAGAGAGAAGAACTGTAACATTCCGGTCTTACTGCATTAAAGGGTGGTTTCTAGAGAGAAGAACTGTAACATTCCGGTCTTACTGCATTAAAGGGTGGTTTCTAGAGAGAAGAACTGGAACATTCCGGTCTTACTGCAGTAGAGGGTGGTTTCTAGAGAGAAGAACTGGAACATTCCGGTCTTACTGCAGTAGAGGGTGGTTTCTAGAGAGAAGAACTGTGACATTCCGGTCTTACTGCAGTAGAGGGTGGTTTCTAGAGAGAAGAACTGGAACATTCCGGTCTTACTGCAGTAGAGGGTGGTTTCTAGAGAGAAGAACTGTGACATTCCGGTCTTACTGCAGTAGAGGGTGGTTTCTAGAGAGAAGAACTGGAACATTCCGGTCTTACTGCAGTAGAGGGTGGTTTCTAGAGAGAAGAACTGTGACATTCCGGTCTTACTGCAGTAGAGGGTGGTTTCTAGAGAGAAGAACTGTGACATTCCGGTCTTACTGCAGTAGAGGGTGGTTTCTAGAGAGAAGAACTGTGACATTCCGGTCTTACTGCAGTAGAGGGTGGTTTCTAGAGAGAAGAACTGGAACATTCCGGTCTTACTGCAGTAGAGGGTGGTTTCTAGAGAGAAGAACTGTGACATTCCGGTCTTACTGCAGTAGAGGGTGGTTTCTAGAGAGAAGAACTGGAACATTCCGGTCTTACTGCAGTAGAGGGTGGTTTCTAGAGAGAAGAACTGTGACATTCCGGTCTTACTGCAGTAGAGGGTGGTTTCTAGAGAGAAGAACTGTGACATTCCGGTCTTACTGCAGTAGAGGGTGGTTTCTAGAGAGAAGAACTGTGACATTCCGGTCTTACTGCAGTAGAGAGTGGTTTCTAGAGAGAAGAACTGTGACATTCCGGTCTTACTGCAGTAGAGGGTGGTAAAATACTACCAAAAAGTGTTTTTGCTTTAAATATACTTAAGTATCAAAAGTAAATGTAATTGCTAAAATATATTTAAGTATCAAAAGTAAAAGTCTAAATCATTTCAAATTCCTTATATTAAGCAAGCCAGACAGCACCATTTTCTTGTTGAAATATAAATAAAAATACTGATATCCAGGGGCACATTCCAACGCTCAGACATAATTTACAAATGAAGCATTTGTGTTTAGTGAGTCCACCAGATCAGAGGCAGTAGGGATGACCAGGGATGTTCTCTTGATAAGTGCGTGAATTGGACCATTTTAATGTCCTGCTAAGCATTCAAAATGTAATGAGTACTTTTGGGTGTCAGTGAAAAATGTATGGGGGTAAAAAGTACATCATTTTCTTTAGGAATGTAGTGAAGTAAAAACAAAAAGTTGTCAAAAACATAAATAGTAAAGTACAGACACACAAAACACTACTTAAATAGTACTTTAAAGTATTTTTACTGAAGTACTTTACATCACTGGTATTTTGAACCTACACACGTCATTGGATGAATTTAATATACATTAGAGGCTGAGCATATTCCATGAAAGCCATGAATAAATAAATAAATAAAGTTTAATCATTCAATGAAGTGCCACAGTATATAAAGAGCTGTGTTCTTTTCTCCAGGACGACTGGAGGCAGCTACCTTTTGTTTTTCAACTCAAATCAAATTAGACAACCATAATATCCAATTATATTACACACCTGCGTACAGAGACAGGGAAAACATCAAAGGATCAAGCAAAATGTATGTGTGAATGGATGAAAAGCATACCTCCGTCATCCCACTCATGCCTCTCTCTCGGCTCTAATTAGTCAACGTATTGATCTAATTAAACAAACGCCTTTGTTGAAGGCGACCAAGGGCCTACTGAGAAGATTGCCAGAGGCATAAGGTCAGTGAGGCGGGTTTTAGGAAGACTTCATGGTTTATATTATAGCTAGTCATCCTTATGCACTTCATCCAATCAGAGCTGTTGCATTATTAGATTCCCCAGAAGCAGCAGACTGTAGTGTATATTCTGCATGAAATGTAATATGTTTGTTACAATGCCCGACATTATAATTTATGGTTAGATCACTTAGGTGTTTTGACACCCCATTGTGATTTAGGCTAATGCTTTTATATTGTAATCGGGTCAGGTAGCTGGCAGAGTGACACACTTACGGCATGGGTTAAAATGAGGGGTTGGCTATTCGAACAGGAAGAAAAGGGGTCACAAAGGCCTGAAGTGTTACAACTGCCTGAAGGAAACCCAGTGTTCGTACCCTAATGGCACCCTATGGGCTCTGGTTAAATGTAGTGCGCTAAAAAGGGGATAGGGTGCCATTTTGGATGCGAAACTAGTGTCCATAGTGCTACACCTGCCTGAAGCAAACCTAATCCAGTGTCCATAGTGCTATATCTGCCTGAAGCAAACCTAATCCAGTGTCCATAGAGTGGTCAACACATTGAACAAGGGGAAAGAGGGTTTAAAATCCAAAACTGTAATACTTATGAGATATCACTCCTGGGACGTGTTCTCACTGCAGGGGTTGGAATGTCCACTCCTGGGACCTGTTCTCACTGCAGGGGCTGGGATGTCCAGTCCTGGGACCTGTTCTCACTGTAGGAGCTGGGATGTCCAGTCCACTCCGTCATGGAACAGAGGGTGTCTGAGACGCGGTGATTAGCACACTGGCCAGCTAATTTTAGCAGGGTTTGGAATTGGACTAATCAGGAATTAAG